>NC_063434.1:29406114-29494492 GCF_020379485.1 Brassica napus | reverse complement strand
CATGAAAAAAGTTTAGCAATACATTAATAAAAATGTAGAATATGTAAAATTTTAAAACAACACTAAAGATTATAGGCTTCAGTATATAAGTATTTACCAAAAAACTCAATATTTTTGTAGGGGTTAGCCCATAGATTTTGAGAAAAATTCAAAAAATATGACAATATTGTTTAATGCCTAGTTGCATCCTGCACTAACATATGATGATGTTCAAAGAGGTTTGGAGCCTTTGTCGTCTCCGTTTATCAAGAAATAATAATTTATAGTGGTTTATTCCATCGATTTTGGGAGTATTATGAAGTTTTATTAAATTAATTGAAAAAACAATTGAACGATGCTCATTTACCATGAAAAAGATTTAGCATACATTATATACAAATGTAGAATATGGTAGAAATTTTAAAACACACTAAAGATTATAGGCTTCAGTATATAAAGTATTTACCAAAACTCAATATTTTTGTAGGGGTTAGCCCATAGATTTTGAGAAAATTTCAAAAAATATGACAATATGTTTTAATGCCTAGTTGCATCCTGCACTAACATATGATGATGTTCAAAGAGGTTTGGAGCCTTTGTGCTCTCCGTTTATCAAGAAAATAATAATTTTTATAGGGTTATTCCATCGATTTTGGGGTATTATGAAGTTTACAAATTAATTGATAAAACAATTGAACGATGCTCATTTACCATGAAAATGTTTAGCATACATAATACAAATGTAGAATATGGTAGAAATTTTAAAACAACACTAAGATTATAGGCTTCAGTATATAAAGTATTTACCAAAAACTCAATATTTTTGTAGGGGTTAGCCCATAGATTTTGAGAAAATTCAAAAAATATGACAATATTGTTTTAATGCCTAGTTGCATCCTGCACTAACATATGATGATGTTCAAAGAGGTGTTGGAGCCTTTGTCTCTCCGTTTATCAAGAAAATAATATTTTATAGTGGTTATTCCATCGATTTAGGGGGTATTATGAAGTTTTACAAATTAATTGATAAAAACAATTGAACGATGCTCATTTACCATGAAAAATAGTTTAGCATACATTAATACAAATGTAGAATATGGTAGAAATTTTAAAACAACACTAAAGATTATAGGCTTCAGTATATAAGTATTTACCAAAAACTCAATATTTGTAGGGGTTGCCCATAGATTTTGAGAAAATTTCAAAAAATATGACAATATTGTTTTAATGCCTAGTTGCATCCTGCACTAACAATGATGATGTTCAAAGAGTTTGGAGCCTTTGTCGTCTCCGTTTATCAAGAAAATAATAATTTATAGTGGTTATTCCATCGATTTAGGGGTATTATGAAGTTTTACTAAATTAAATTGATAAAAACAATTGAACGATGCTCATTTACCATGAAAAAGAGTTTAGCATACATTAATAAAATGTAGAATATGGTAAAATTTAAAAAAACACTAAAGATTATAGGCTTCAGTATATAAAGTATTTACCAAAAACTCAATATTTTGTAGGGTTAGCCCATAGATTTTGAGAAAATTTCAAAAAATATGACAATATTGTTTTAATGCCTAGTTGCATCCTGCACTAACATATGATGATGTTCAAAGAGGTTTGGAGCCTTTGTCGTCTCCGTTTATCAAGAAAATAATAATTTTATATTGGTTATTCCATCGATTTGGGAGTATTATGAAGTTTTATTAAATTTTTGATAAAAAATTTGAACGATGCTCATTTACCATGAAAAAGAGTTTAGCATACATTAATACAAATGTAGAATATGGTAGAAATTTTAAAACAACACTAAAGATATAGGCTTCAGTATATAAAGTATTTACCAAAAACTCAATATTTTTGTAGGGGTTAGCCCATAGATTTTGAGAAAATTTCAAAAAAGACAATTGTTTTTAATGCCTAGTTGCATCCTGCACTAACATATGATGATGTTCAAAGAGGTTGGAGCCTTTGTGCTCTCCGTTTATCAAGAAAATAATAATTTTATAGTGGTTATTCCATCGATTTAGGGGTATTATGAAGTTTTACTAAATTAATTGATAAAAACAATTGAACGATGCTCATTTACCATGAAAAAAGTTTAGCATACATTAATACAAATGTAGAATATGGTAGAAATTTTAAAACAACACTAAAGATTATAGGCTTCAGTATATAAAGTATTTACCAAAACTCAATATTTTTGTAGGGGTTAGCCCATATATTTTGAGAAAATTTCAAAAAATATGACAATATTGTTTTAAATGCCTAGTTGCATCCATCCTGACTAACATATGATGATGTTCAAAGAGGTTTGGAGCCTTTGTGCTCTCCGTTTATCAAGAAAATAATAATTTTATAGTGGTTATTCCATCGATTTTGGGGGTATTATGAAGTTTTACTAAATTAATTGATAAAAACAATTGAACGATGCTCATTTACCATGAAAATAGTTTAGCATACATTAATACAAATGTAGAATATGGTAGAAATTTTAAAACAACACTAAAGATTATAGGCTTCAGTATATAAAGTATTTACCAAAAACTCAATATTTTTGTAGGGGTTAGCCCATAGATTTTGAGAAAATTTCAAAAAATATGACAATATTGTTTTAATGCCTAGTTGCATCCTGCACTAACATATGATGATGTTCAAAGAGGTTTGGAGCCTTTGTGCTCTCCGTTTATCAAGAAAATAATAATTTTATAGTGGTTATTCCATCGATTTAGGGGGTATTATGAAGTTTTACTAAATTAATTGATAAAAACAATTGAACGATGCTCATTTACCATGAAAATAGTTTAGCATACATTAATACAAATGTAGAATATGGTAGAAATTTTAAAACAACACTAAAGATTATGGCTTCAGTATATAAAGTATTTACCAAAACTCAATATTTTTGTAGGGGTTAGCCCATAGATTTTGAGAAAATTTCAAAAAATATGACAATATTGTTTTAATGCCTAGTTGCATCCTGCACTAACATATGATGATGTTCAAAGAGGTTTGGAGCCTTTGTGCTCTCCGTTTATCAAGAAATAATAATTTTATAGTGGTTATTCCATCGATTTAGGGAGTATTATGAAGTTTTACTAAATTAATTGATAAAAAATTGAACGATGCTCATTTACCATGAAAAAGTTTAGCATACATTAATAAAATGTAGAATATGGTAGAAATTTTAAAACAACACTAAAGATTATAGGCTTCAGTATATAAAGTATTTACCAAAAACTCAATATTTTTGTAGGGGTTAGCCCATAGATTTTGAGAAAATTTCAAAAAATATGACAATATTTTTTAATGCCTAGTTGCATCCTGCACTAACATATGATGATGTTCAAAGAGGTTTGGAGCCTTTGTGCTCTCCGTTTATCAAGAAAATAATAATTTTTATAGTGGTTATTCCATCGATTTAGGGGGTATTATGAAGTTTTACTAAATTAATTGATAAAACAATTGAACGATGCTCATTTACCATGAAAAATAGTTTAGCATACATTAATACAAATATAGAATATGGTAGAAATTTTAAAACAACACTAAAGATTATAGGCTTCAGTATATAAAGTATTTACCAAAAACTCAATATTTTTGTAGGGGTTAGCCCATAGATTTTGAGAAAATTTCAAAAAATATGACAATATTGCTTTAATGCCTAGTTGCATCCTGCACTAACATATGATGATGTTCAAAGAGGTTTGGAGCCTTTGTGCTCTCCGTTTATCAAGAAAATAATTTTATAGTGGTTATTCCATCGATTTAGGGGGTATTATGAAGTTTTACTAAATTAATTGATAAAAACAATTGAACGATGCTCATTACCATGAAAAAGAGTTTAGCATACATTAATAAAAATGTAGAATATGGTAGAAATTTTAAAACAACACTAAAGATTATAGGCTTCAGTATATAAAGTATTTACCAAAAACTCAATATTTTTGTAGGGGTTAGCCCATAGATTTTGAGAAAATTTCAAAAAATATGACAATATTGTTTTAATGCCTAGTTGCATCCTGCACTAACATATGATGATGTTCAAAGAGGTTTGGAGCATTTGTCGTCTCCGTTTATCAAGAAAATAATAATTTTATAGTGGTTATTCCATCGATTTAGGGAGTATTATGAAGTTTTAAATTAATTGATAAAACAATTGAACGATGCTCATTTACCATGAAAAAGAGTTTAGCATACATTAATACAAATGTAGAATATGGTAGAAATTTTAAAACAACACTAAAGATTATAGGCTTCAGTATATAAAGTATTTATCAAAAACTCAATATTTTTGTAGGGGTTAGCCCATAGATTTTGAGAAAATTTCAAAAAATATGACAATATTGTTTTAATGCCTAGTTGCATCCTGCACTAACATATGATGATGTTCAAAGAGGTTTGGAGCCTTTGTCTCTCCGTTTATCAAGAAAATAATAATTTTATAGTGGTTATTCCATCGATTTAGGGGGTATTATGAAGTTTCTAAATTAATTGATAAAAACAATTGAACGATGCTCATTTACCATGAAAAGAGTTTAGCATACATTAATACAAATGTAGAATATGGTAGAATTTTAAAACAACACTAAAGATTATAGGCTTCAGTATATAAAGTATTTACCAAAACTCAATATTTTTGTAGGGGTTAGCCCATAGATTTTGAGAAAATTTCAAAAAATATGACAATATTGTTTTAATGCCTAGTTGCATCCTGCACTAACATATGATGATGTTCAAAGAGGTTTGGAGCCTTTGTGCTCTCCGTTTATCAAGAAAATAATAATTTTATAGTGGTTATTCCATCGATTTAGGGGTATTATGAAGTTTTACAAATTAATTGATAAAAACAATTGAACGATGCTCATTTACCATGAAAAATAGTTTAGCATACATTAATACAAATGTAGAATATGGTAGAAATTTTAAACACACTAAAGATTATAGGCTTCAGTATATAAAGTATTTACCAAAAACTCAATATTTTTGTAGGGGTTAGCCCATAGATTTTGAGAAAATTTCAAAAAATATGACAATATTGTTTTAATGCCTAGTTGCATCCTGCACTAACATATGATGATGTTCAAAGAGGTTTGGAGCTTTGTGCTCTCCGTTTATCAAGAAAATAATAATTTTATATTGGTTATTCCATCGATTTAGGGGGTATTATGAAGTTTTACTAAATTAATTGATAAAAACAATTGAACGATGCTCATTTACCATGAAAAAGAGTTAGCATACATTAATACAATGTAGAATATGGTAGAAATTTTAAAACAACACTAAAGATTATAGGCTTCAGTATATAAAGTATTTACCAAAAACTCAATATTTTTGTAGGGGTTAGCCCATAGATTTTGAGAAAATTTCAAAAATATGACAATATTGTTTTAATGCCTAGTTGCATCCTGCACTAACATATGATGATGTTCAAAGAGGTTGGAGCCTTTGTGCTCTCCGTTTATCAAGAAAATAATAATTTTATATGGGGTTATTCCATCGATTTAGGGGTATTATGAAGTTTTACTAAATTAATTGATAAAAACAATTGAACGATGCTCATTTACCATGAAAATAGTTTAGCATACATTAATACAAATAAGAATATGGTAGAAATTTTAAAACAACACTAAGATTATAGGCTTCAGTATATAAAGTATTTACCAAAAACTCAATATTTTGTAGGGGTTAGCCCATAGATTTTGAGAAAATTTCAAAAAATATGACAATATTGCTTTAATGCCTAGTTGCATCCTGCACTAACATATGATGTTTCAAAGAGGTTTGGAGCCTTTGTGCTCTCCGTTTATCAAGAAAATAATAATTTTAGTGGTTATTCCCGATTTAGGGAGTATTATGAAGTTTTACTAAATTAATTGATAAAAACAATTGAACGATGCTCATTTACCATGAAAAATAGTTTAGCATACATTAATACAAATGTAGAATATGGTAAAATTTTTAAAACAACACTAAAGATTATAGGCTTCAGTATATAAAGTATTTACCAAAAACTCAATTTTTTTGTAGGGGTTAGCCCATAGATTTTGAGAAAATTTCAAAAAATTAACAATATTTTTTTAATGCCTAGTTGCATCCTGCACTAACATATGATGATGTTCAAAGAGGTTTGGAGCCTTTGTGCTCTCCGTTTATCAAGAAAATAAAAATTTATAGTGGTTATTCCATCGATTTTGGGGTATTATGAAGTTTTACAAATTAATTGATAAAAACAATTGAACGATGCTCATTTACCATGAAAAATAGTTTAGCATACATTAATACAAATGTAGAATATGGTAAAAATTTAAAACAACACTAAAGATTATAGGCTTCAGTATATAAAGTATTTACCAAAAACTCAATATTTTTGTAGGGGTTAGCCCATAGATTTTGAGAAAATTTCAAAAATATGACAATATTGCTTTTAATGCCTAGTTGCATCCTCACTAACATATGATGATGTTCAAAGAGGTTTGGAGCCTTTGTGCTCTCCGTTTATCAAGAAAATAATAATTTTATAGTGGTTATTCCATCGATTTAGGGGGTATTATGAAGTTTTACTAAATTAATTGATAAAAACAATTGAACGATGCTCATTTACCATGAAAAATAGTTTAGCATACATTAATACAAATGTAGAATATGGTAGAAATTTAAAACAACACTAAATTATAGCTTCAGTATATAAAGTATTTACCAAAACTCAATATTTTTGTAGGGGTTAGCCCATAGATTTTGAGAAAATTTCAAAAAATATGACATATTGCTTTTAATGCCTAGTTGCATCCTGCACTAACATATGATGATGTTCAAGAGGTTTGGAGCCTTTGTGCTCTCCGTTTATCAAGAAAATAATAATTTTATAGTGGTTATTCCATCGATTTAGGGGGTATTATGAAGTTTTACTAAATTAATTGATAAAAACAATTGAACGATGCTCATTTACCATGAAAATAGTTTAGCATACATTAATACAAATGTAGAATATGGTAGAAATTTTAAAACAACACTAAAGATATATGGCTTCAGTATATAAAGTATTTACCAAAAACTCAATATTTTTGTAGGGGTTAGCCCATAGATTTTGAGAAAATTTCAAAAAATATGACAATATTGTTTTAATGCCTAGTTGCATCCTGCACTAACATATGATGATGTTCAAAGAGGTTTGGAGCCTTTGTGCTCTCCGTTTATCAAGAAAATAATAATTTTATAGTGGTTATTCCATCGATTTAGGGGGTATTATGAAGTTTTACGATGCTCATTTACCATGAAAAATAGTTTAGCATACATTAATACAAATGTAGAATATGGTAGAAATTTTAAAACAACACTAAAGATTATAGGCTTCAGTATATAAAGTATTTACCAAAAACTCAATATTTTTGTAGGGGTTAGCCCATAGATTTTGAGAAAATTTCAAAAATATGACAATATTGTTTTAATGCCTAGTTGCATCCTGCACTAACATATGATGATGTTCAAAGAGGTTTAGCCTTTGTCGTCTCCGTTTATCAAGAAAATAATAATTTTATAGTGGTTATTCCATCGATTTAGGAGTATTATGAAGTTTTATTAAATTAATTGATAAAAAATTGAACGATGCTCATTTACCATGAAAAAGAGTTTAGCATACATTAATACAAATGTAGAATATGGTAGAAATTTTAAAACACACTAAAGATATAGGCTTCAGTATATAAAGTATTTACCAAAAACTCAATATTTTTGTAGGGTTAGCCCATAGATTTTGAGAAAATTTCAAAAATATGACAATATTGTTTTAATGCCTAGTTGCATCCTGCACTAACATATGATGATGTTCAAAGAGGTTTGGAGCCTTTGTGCTCTCCGTTTATCAAAAAATAATAATTTTATAGTGGTTATTCCATCGATTTAGGGGTATTATGAAGTTTTACTAAATTAATTGATAAAAACAATTGAACGATGCTCATTTACCATGAAAAATAGTTTAGCATATATTAATACAAATGTAGAATATGGTAGAAATTTTAAAATAACACTAAGATTATAGGCTTCAGTATATAAAGTATTTACTAAAAACTCAATATTTTTGTAGGGGTTAGCCCATAGATTTTGAGAAAATTTCAAAAAATATGACAATATTGTTTAATGCCTAGTTGCATCCTCACTAACATATGATGATGTTCAAAGAGGTTTGGAGCCTTTGTGCTCTCCGTTTATCAAGAAAATAATAATTTTATAGTGGTTATTCCATCGATTTAGGGGGTATATGAAGTTTTACTAAATTAATTGATAAAAACAATTGAACGATGCTCATTTACCATGAAAAAGAGTTTAGCATACATTAATACAAATGTAGAATATGGTAGAAATTTTAAAACAACACTAAAGATTATAGGCTTCAGTATATAAAGTATTTACCAAAAACTCAATATTTTTGTAGGGGTTAGCCCATAGATTTTGAGAAAATTTCAAAATATATGACAATATTGTTTTAATTCCTAGTTGCATCCTGCACTAACATATGATGATGTTCAAAGAGGTTTGGAGCCTTTGTCGTCTCCGTTTATCAAGAAAATAATAATTTATAGTGGTTATTCCATCGATTTAGGGAGTATTATGAAGTTTTATTAAATTAATTTATAAAACAATTGAACGATGCTCATTTACCATGAAAAAGAGTTTAGCATACATTAATAAAAATGTAGAATATGGTAGAAATTTTAAAACAACACTAAAGATTATAGGCTTCAGTATATAAAGTATTTACCAAAAACTCAATATTTTTGTAGGGGTTAGCCCATAGATTTTGAGAAAATTTCAAAAAATATGACAATATTGTTTTAATGCCTAGTTGCATCCTGCACTAACATATGATGATGTTCAAAGAGGTTTGGAGCCTTTGTGCTCTCCGTTTATCAAGAAAATAATAATTTTATAGTGGTTATTCCATCGATTTAGGGGGTATTATGAAGTTTTACTAAATTAATTGATAAAAACAATTGAACGATGCTCATTTACCATGAAAAAGTTTAGCATACATTAATACAAATGTAGAATATGGTAGAAATTTTAAACAACACTAAAGATTATAGGCTTCAGTATATAAAGTATTTACCAAAAACTCAATATTTTTGTAGGGGTTAGCCCATAGATTTTGAGAAAATTTCAAAAAATATGACAATATTGCTTTAATGCCTAGTTGCATCCTGCACTAACATATGATGATGTTCAAAGAGGTTTGGAGCCTTTGTGCTCTCCGTTTATCAAGAAAATAATAATTTTATAGTGGTTATTCCATCGATTTAGGGGGTATTATGAAGTTTTACTAAATTAATTGATAAAAACAATTGAACGATGCTCATTTACCATGAAAATAGTTTAGCATACATTAATACAAATGTAGAATATGGTAGAAATTTTAAAACAACACTAAAGATTATAGGCTTCAGTATATAAAGTATTTACCAAAAACTCAATATTTTTGTAGGGGTTAGCCCATAGATTTTGAGAAAATTTCAAAAAATATGACAATATTGTTTTAATGCCTAGTTGCATCCTGCACTAACATATGATGATGTTCAAAGAGGTTTGGAGCCTTTGTGCTCTCCGTTTATCAAGAAAATAATAATTTTATAGTGGTTATTCCATCGATTTAGGGAGTATTATGAAGTTTTACTAAATTAATTGATAAAAACAATTGAACGATGCTCATTTACCATGAAAAAGAGTTTAGCATACATTAATACAAATGTAGAATATGGTAGAAATTTTAAAACAACACTAAAGATTATAGGCTTCAGTATATAAAGTATTTACCAAAAACTCAATATTTTTGTAGGGGTTAGCCCATAGATTTTGAGAAAATTTCAAAAAATATGACAATATTGTTTTAATGCCTAGTTGCATCCTGCACTAACATATGATGATGTTCAAAGAGGTTTGGAGCCTTTGTGCTCTCCGTTTATCAAAAAAAAAAAAATTTATAGTGGTTATTCCATCGATTTAGGGGGTATTATGAAGTTTTACTAAATTAATTGATAAAAACAATTGAACGATGCTCATTTACCATGAAAAATAGTTTAGCATACATTAATACAAATGTAGAATATGGTAGAAATTTTAAAACAACACTAAAGATTATAGGCTTCAGTATATAAAGTATTTACCAAAAACTCAATATTTTTGTAGGGGTTAGCCCATAGATTTTGAGAAAATTTCAAAAAATATGACAATATTGTTTTAATGCCTAGTTGCATCCTGCACTAACATATGATGATGTTCAAAGAGGTTTGGAGCCTTTGTGCTCTCCGTTTATCAAGAAAATAATAATTTTATAGTGGTTATTCCATCGATTTAGGGGGTATTATGAAGTTTTACTAAATTAATTGATAAAAACAATTGAACGATGCTCATTTACCATGAAAAAGAGTTTAGCATACATTAATACAAATGTAGAATATGGTAGAAATTTTAAAACAACACTAAAGATTATAGGCTTCAGTATATAAAGTATTTACCAAAAACTCAATATTTTTGTAGGGGTTAGCCCATAGATTTTGAGAAAATTTCAAAAAATATGACAATATTGTTTTAATGCCTAGTTGCATCCTGCACTAACATATGATGATGTTCAAAGAGGTTTGGAGCCTTTGTGCTCTCCGTTTATCAAGAAAATAATAATTTTATAGTGGTTATTCCATCGATTTAGGGGGTATTATGAAGTTTTACTAAATTAATTGATAAAAACAATTGAACGATGCTCATTTACCATGAAAAAGAGTTTAGCATACATTAATACAAATGTAGAATATGGTAGAAATTTTAAAACAACACTAAAGATTATAGGCTTCAGTATATAAAGTATTTACCAAAAACTCAATATTTTTGTAGGGGTTAGCCCATAGATTTTGAGAAAATTTCAAAAAATATGACAATATTGTTTTAATGCCTAGTTGCATCCTGCACTAACATATGATGATGTTCAAAGAGGTTTGGAGCCTTTGTGCTCTCCGTTTATCAAGAAAATAATAATTTTATAGTGGTTATTCCATCGATTTAGGGGGTATTATGAAGTTTTACTAAATTAATTGATAAAAACAATTGAACGATGCTCATTTACCATGAAAAATAGTTTAGCATACATTAATACAAATGTAGAATATGGTAGAAATTTTAAAACAACACTAAAGATTATAGGCTTCAGTATATAAAGTATTTACCAAAAACTCAATATTTTTGTAGGGGTTAGCCCATAGATTTTGAGAAAATTTCAAAAAATATGACAATATTGTTTTAATGCCTAGTTGCATCCTGCACTAACATATGATGATGTTCAAAGAGGTTTGGAGCCTTTGTCGTCTCCGTTTATCAAGAAAATAATAATTTTATAGTGGTTATTCCATCGATTTAGGGAGTATTATGAAGTTTTACTAAATTATTTGATAAAAAAATTGAACGATGCTCATTTACCATGAAAAAGAGTTTAGCATACATTAATACAAATGTAGAATATGGTAGAAATTTTAAAACAACACTAAAGATTATAGGCTTCAGTATATAAAGTATTTACCAAAAACTCAATATTTTTGTAGGGGTTAGCCCATAGATTTTGAGAAAATTTCAAAAAATATGACAATATTGTTTTAATGCCTAGTTGCATCCTGCACTAACATATGATGATGTTCAAAGAGGTTTGGAGCCTTTGTGCTCTCCGTTTATCAAGAAAATAATAATTTTATAGTGGTTATTCCATCGATTTAGGGGGTATTATGAAGTTTTACTAAATTAATTGATAAAAACAATTGAACGATGCTCATTTACCATGAAAAGAGTTTAGCATACATTAATACAAATGTAGAATATGGTAGAAATTTTAAAACAACACTAAAGATTATAGGCTTCAGTATATAAAGTATTTACCAAAAACTCAATATTTTTGTAGGGGTTAGCCCATAGATTTTGAGAAAATTTCAAAAAATATGACAATATTGTTTTAATGCCTAGTTGCATCCTGCACTAACATATGATGATGTTCAAAGAGGTTTGGAGCCTTTGTGCTCTCCGTTTATCAAGAAAATAATAATTTTATAGTGGTTATTCCATCGATTTAGGGGGTATTATGAAGTTTTACTAAATTAATTGATAAAAACAATTGAACGATGCTCATTTACCATGAAAAAGAGTTTAGCATACATTAATACAAATGTAGAATATGGTAGAAATTTTAAAACAACACTAAAGATTATAGGCTTCAGTATATAAAGTATTTACCAAAAACTCAATATTTTTGTAGGGGTTAGCCCATAGATTTTGAGAAAATTTCAAAAAATATGACAATATTGTTTTAATGCCTAGTTGCATCCTGCACTAACATATGATGATGTTCAAAGAGGTTTGGAGCCTTTGTCGTCTCCGTTTATCAAGAAAATAATAATTTTATAGTGGTTATTCCATCGATTTAGGAGTATTATGAAGTTTTATTAAATTAATTGATAAAACAATTGAACGATGCTCATTTACCATGAAAAAGAGTTTAGCATACATTAATACAAATGTAGAATATGGTAGAAATTTTAAAACAACACTAAAGATTATAGGCTTCAGTATATAAAGTATTTACCAAAAACTCAATATTTTGTAGGGGTTAGCCCATAGATTTTGAGAAAATTTCAAAAAATATGACAATATTGTTTTAATGCCTAGTTGCATCCTGCACTAACATATGATGATGTTCAAAGAGGTTTGGAGCCTTTGTGCTCTCCGTTTATCAAGAAAATAATAATTTATAATGGTTATTCCATCGATTTAGGGGGTATTATGAAGTTTTACTAAATTAATTGATAAAAACAATTGAACGATGCTCATTTACCATGAAAAGAGTTTAGCATACATTAATACAAATGTAGAATATGGTAGAAATTTTAAAACAACACTAAAGATTATAGGCTTCAGTATATAAAGTATTTACCAAAAACTCAATATTTTTGTAGGGGTTAGCCCATAGATTTTGAGAAAATTTCAAAAAATATGACAATATTGTTTTAATGCCTAGTTGCATCCTGCACTAACATATGATGATGTTCAAAGAGGTTTGGAGCCTTTGTGCTCTCCGTTTATCAAGAAAATAATAATTTTATAGTGGTTATTCCATCGATTTAGGGAGTATTATGAAGTTTTATTAAATTAATTGATAAAAACAATTGAACGATGCTCATTTACCATGAAAAAGAGTTTAGCATACATTAATACAAATGTAGAATATGGTAAATTTTAAAACAACACTAAAGATTATAGGCTTCAGTATATAAAGTATTTACCAAAAACTCAATATTTTTGTAGGGGTTAGCCCATAGATTTTGAGAAAATTTCAAAAAATATGACAATATTTTTTAATGCCTAGTTGCATCCTGCACTAACATATGATGATGTTCAAAGAGGTTTGGAGCCTTTGTGCTCTCCGTTTATCAAGAAAATAATAATTTTATAGTGGTTATTCCATCGATTTTGGGGGTATTATGAAGTTTTACTAAATTAATTGATAAAAACAATTGAACGATGCTCATTTACCATGAAAAAGAGTTTAGCATACATTAATACAAATGTAGAATATGGTAGAAATTTTAAAACAACACTAAAGATTATAGGCTTCAGTATATAAAGTATTTACCAAAAACTCAATATTTTGTAGGGGTTAGCCCATAGATTTTGAGAAAATTTCAAAAAATATGACAATATTGTTTTAATGCCTAGTTGCATCCTGCACTAACATATGATGATGTTCAAAGAGGTTTGGAGCCTTTGTGCTCTCCGTTTATCAAGAAAATAATAATTTTATATTGGTTATTCCATCGATTTAGGGGGTATTATGAAGTTTTACTAAATTAATTGATAAAAACAATTGAACGATGCTCATTTACCATGAAAAAGAGTTTAGCATACATTAATACAAATGTAGAATATGGTAAAATTTTAAAACAACACTAAAGATTATAGGCTTCAGTATATAAAGTATTTACCAAAAACTCAATATTTTTGTAGGGGTTAGCCCATAGATTTTGAGAAAATTTCAAAAAATATGACAATATTGTTTTAATGCCTAGTTGCATCCTGCACTACCATATGATGATGTTCAAAGAGGTTTGGAGCCTTTGTCGTCTCCGTTTATCAAGAAAATAATAATTTTATAGTGGTTATTCCATCGATTTAGGGAGTATTATGAAGTTTTATTAAATTATTTGATAAAAAAATTGAACGATGCTCATTTACCATGAAAAAGAGTTTAGCATACATTAATACAAATGTAGAATATGGTAGAAATTTTAAAACAACACTAAAGATTATAGGCTTCAGTATATAAAGTATTTACCAAAAACTCAATATTTTTGTAGGGGTTAGCCCATAGATTTTGAGAAAATTTCAAAAAATATGACAATATTGTTTTAATGCCTAGTTGCATCCTGCACTAACATATGATGATGTTCAAAGAGGTTTGGAGCCTTTGTGCTCTCCGTTTATCAAGAAAATAATAATTTTATAGTGGTTATTCCATCGATTTAGGGGGTATTATGAAGTTTTACTAAATTAATTGATAAAAACAATTGAACGATGCTCATTTACCATGAAAAAGAGTTTAGCATACATTAATACAAATGTAGAATATGGTAGAAATTTTAAAACAACACTAAAGATTATAGGCTTCAGTATATAAAGTATTTACCAAAAACTCAATATTTTTGTAGGGGTTAGCCCATAGATTTTGAGAAAATTTCAAAAATATGACAATATTGTTTTAATGCCTAGTTGCATCCTGCACTAACATATGATGATGTTCAAAGAGGTTTGGAGCCTTTGTCGTCTCCGTTTATCAAGAAAATAATAATTTTATAGTGGTTATTCCATCGATTTAGGGAGTATTATGAAGTTTTATTAAATTATTTGATAAAAAAATTGAACGATGCTCATTTACCATGAAAAAGAGTTTAGCATACATTAATACAAATGTAGAATATGGTAGAAATTTTAAAACAACACTAAAGATTATAGGCTTCAGTATATAAAGTATTTACCAAAAACTCAATATTTTTGTAGGGGTTAGCCCATAGATTTTGAGAAAATTTCAAAAAATATGACAATATTGTTTTAATGCCTAGTTGCATCCTGCACTAACATATGATGATGTTCAAAGAGGTTTGGAGCCTTTGTGCTCTCCGTTTATCAAGAAAATAATAATTTTATAGTGGTTATTCCATCGATTTAGGGGTATTATGAAGTTTTACTAAATTAATTGATAAAAACAATTGAACGATGCTCATTTACCATGAAAAAGAGTTTAGCATACATTAATACAAATGTAGAATATGGTAGAAATTTTAAAACAACACTAAAGATTATAGGCTTCAGTATATAAAGTATTTACCAAAAACTCAATATTTTTGTAGGGGTTAGCCCATAGATTTTGAGAAAATTTCAAAAAATATGACAATATTGTTTTAATGCCTAGTTGCATCCTGCACTAACATATGATGATGTTCAAAGAGGTTTGGAGCCTTTGTGCTCTCCGTTTATCAAGAAAATAATAATTTTATAGTGGTTATTCCATCGATTTAGGGAGTATTATGAAGTTTTTTAAATTAATTGATAAAAACAATTGAACGATGCTCATTTACCATGAAAAAGAGTTTAGCATACATTAATACAAATATAGAATATGATAGAAATTTTAAAACAACACTAAAGATTATAGGCTTCAGTATATAAAGTATTTACCAAAAACTCAATATTTTTGTAGGGGTTAGCCCATAGATTTTGAGAAAATTTCAAAAAATATGACAATATTGTTTTAATGCCTAGTTGCATCCTGCACTAACATATGATGATGTTCAAAGAGGTTTGGAGTCTTTGTGCTCTCCGTTTATCAAGAAAATAATAATTTTATAGTGGTTATTCCATCGATATTGGGAGTATTATGAAGTTTTATTAAATTAATTGATAAAAAATTGAACGATGCTCATTTACCATGAAAAAGAGTTTAGCATACATTAATACAAATGTAGAATATGGTAGAAATTTTAAAACAACACTAAAGATTATAGGCTTCAGTATATAAAGTATTTACCAAAAACTCAATATTTTTGTAGGGGTTAGCCCATAGATTTGAGAAAATTTCAAAAAATATGACAATATTGTTTTAATGCCTAGTTGCATCCTGCACTAACATATGATGATGTTCAAAGAGGTTTGGAGCCTTTGTGCTCTCCGTTTATCAAGAAAATAATAATTTTATAGTGGTTATTCCATCGATTTAGGGGGTATTATGAAGTTTTACTAAATTAATTGATAAAAACAATTGAACGATGCTCATTTACCATGAAAAAGAGTTTAGCATACATTAATACAAATGTAGAATATGGTAGAAATTTTAAAACAACACTAAAGATTATAGGCTTCAGTATATAAAGTATTTACCAAAAACTCAATATTTTGTAGGGGTTAGCCCATAGATTTTGAGAAAATTTCAAAAAATATGACAATATTGTTTTAATGCCTAGTTGCATCCTGCACTAACATATGATGATGTTCAAAGAGGTTTGGAGCCTTTGTGCTCTCCGTTTATCAAGAAAATAATAATTTTATAGTGGTTATTCCATCGATTTAGGGGGTATTATGAAGTTTTACTAAATTAATTGATAAAAACAATTGAACGATGCTCATTTACCATGAAAAATAGTTTAGCATACATTAATACAAATGTAGAATATGGTAGAAATTTTAAAACAACACTAAAGATTATAGGCTTCAGTATATAAAGTATTTACCAAAAACTCAATATTTTTGTAGGGGTTAGCCCATAGATTTTGAGAAAATTTCAAAAAATATGACAATATTGTTTTAATGCCTAGTTGCATCCTGCACTAACATATGATGATGTTCAAAGAGGTTTGGAGCCTTTGTGCTCTCCGTTTATCAAGAAAATAATAATTTTATAGTGGTTATTCCATCGATTTAGGGGTATTATGAAGTTTTACAAAATTAATTGATAAAAACCATTGAACGATGCTCATTTACCATGAAAAATAGTTTAGCATACATTAATACAAATGTAGAATATGGTAGAAATTTTAAAACAACACTAAAGATTATAGGCTTCAGTATATAAAGTATTTACCAAAAACTCAATATTTTGTAGGGGTTAGCCCATAGATTTTGAGAAAATTTCAAAAAATATGACAATATTGTTTTAATGCCTAGTTGCATCCTGCACTAACATATGATAATGTTCAAAGAGGTTTGAGCCTTTGTGCTCTCCGTTTATCAAGAAAATAATAATTTTATAGTGGTTATTCCATCGATTTGGGGGTATTATGAAGTTTTACAAAATTAATTGATAAAAACAATTGAACGATGCTCATTTACCATGAAAAATAGTTTAGCATACATTAATACAAATGTAGAATATGGTAGAAATTTTAAAACAACACTAAAGATTATAGGCTTCAGTATATAAAGTATTTACCAAAAACTCAATATTTTTGTAGGGGTTAGCCCATAGATTTTGAGAAAATTTCAAAAAATATGACAATATTGTTTTAATGCCTAGTTGCATCCTGCACTAACATATGATGATGTTCAAAGAGGTTTGGAGCCTTTGTGCTCTCCGTTTATCAAGAAAATAATAATTTTATAGTGGTTATTCCATCGATTTAGGGGGTATTATGAAGTTTTACTAAATTAATTGATAAAAACAATTGAACGATGCTCATTTACCATGAAAAAGAGTTTAGCATACATTAATAAAAATGTAGAATATGGTAGAAATTTTAAAACAACACTAAAGATTATAGGCTTCAGTATATAAAGTATTTACCAAAAACTCAATATTTTTGTAGGGGTTAGCCCATAGATTTTGAGAAAATTTCAAAAAATATGACAATATTGTTTTAATGCCTAGTTGCATCCTGCACTAACATATGATGATGTTCAAAGAGGTTTGGGCCTTTGTGCTCTCCGTTTATCAAGAAAATAATAATTTTATAGTGGTTATTCCATCGATTTAGGGGGTATTATGAAGTTTTACTAAATTAATTGATAAAAACAATTGAACGATGCTCATTTACCATGAAAAATAGTTTAGCATACATTAATACAAATGTAGAATGTGGTAGAAATTTTAAAACAACACTAAAGATTATAGGCTTCAGTATATAAAGTATTTACCAAAAACTCAATATTTTTGTAGGGGTTAGCCCATAGATTTTGAGAAAATTTCAAAAATATGACAATATTGCTTTAATGCCTAGTTGCATCCTGCACTAACATATGATGATGTTCAAAGAGGTTTGGAGCCTTTGTGCTCTCCGTTTATCAAGAAAATAATAATTTTATAGTGGTTATTCCATCATTTGGGGGGTATTATGAAGTTTTACAAAATTAATTGATAAAAACATTGAACGATGCTCATTTACCATGAAAAATAGTTTAGCATACATTAATACAAATGTAGAATATGGTAGAAATTTTAAAACAACACTAAAGATTATAGGCTTCAGTATATAAAGTATATTTAGCAAACCTACCAAACTCGTACCGAACGTAGTCTCCCATCGATGAGAACGTAGTTCGCACTCTTGGTTTTCCGTCGACGGGCCTCCCATTTGTTTTGCGGAAGCGATCCATCTGAAAGAAAACGAATAAATGGGGTTCGCCAGTCACACAGTCGATCGCTTGATTCGCTTGTATCCATCTCTTCTGACGCGTCGATTGCTACTACGTGATCGCTCTCATCGTGCGGTAGAGTGATGCTTGGTTTGTCAATCTGTTGAATTGGGATGGTCCGCTTTACTTGATCTCTTGGGTTGCTCCCAAGCGCCGCTAGAGCATCTGCACAGACGTTTTCTCCGCGGGGAATCCTTGTTAGTTGAAAAGACTCGAATGTTTTGGTTAGGTCTTGTACAACTTTAAGGTAGGCGTCCATTCGTTCGTTCCTAGCGTCGTAGTCCCCGCTAAATTGGTTAGCAACCAATTGAGAGTCGCAGTAGGCGTGGATGCGCTTTGCTTGGACTGCTTGCGCAAGTCGTAATCCAGCAATGAGAGATTCGTACTCTGCTTCATTGTTAGATGCTTTGAAACCAAGTCGGAATGATTGCTGGAGCAACTCGCCTGTGGGGGATTGGAGGTGGATACCGATTCCAGAGCCCTTAGTGGAGGATGACCCGTCGACGTGCAAGATCCAGGTGGCGTCGGGCAGTTGTAAATCTTGTTCGAGTTCCGGTGTTAGCTCGATGAGAAAATCCGCCAACACTTGGGACTTCGCGGCTGGTTTGCTTTGAAACGTGACGTCGTATTCACTAAGCTCGATGGCCCACTTCGAAAGTCTACCCGAGTGATTGGAGTTCTGCATGACGGTTCGTAGTGGTAGGTTTGTCAGGACGATGATCGAATGAGATTGGAAATAAGGCCGAAGTTTCCTCGCTGAAGTCATAACCGCCAGCGCCATCTTTTCGAGTGTCGAATAGCGAGTTTCTGCGTCCGTCATGCGTTGGCTGGTATAGAATATTGGACGTTGCTCGCCTCGTTCATCTTTGACGAGCACGCTACTCACAGCCGCGTCAGAGACTGCAATATACAGGTACAACGTATCTCCTTTGTCTGGCTTGGCCAACACGGGCGGCGTCGTAAGATAACGCTTGAGCTGTTCGAATGCTTCTTCGCAGCGTTCGTTCCAAATGAATTTCTTGTTGCCGCGCAGCAGGTCGTAAAACGGGAGGCATTTATCAGTCGACCGTGATATAAATCGATTGAGGGCTGCGATTCGACCGGTCAACCGTTGTACCTCGCGACTGTTTTTGGGACTAGGAAGGTCGAGGATGGCAGTTATCTGCTTTGGGTTCGCCTCAATCCCCCTTTGAGTGACTATGTATCCAAGGAATTCACCGGATGTTACGCCGAAGGTGCATTTCGTTGGATTAAGCTTCATCCCGTACTTGTTCAAAATGAAGAAACAATCTTTGAGATGGTCGATATGGTCTGTTGCCTTTTGGGACTTTACCAGCATGTCATCAATGTACACTTCCATTGTGGCTCCCAATCGCTCGGCGAACATCTTATTGACGAGTCGTTGGTACGTTGCGCCAGCATTCTTTAGACCAAAGGGCATTACCTTGTAGCAGTATATCCCGCGGTCAGTGATGAACGCTGTTTTCTCTCGATCGTCTGGATGCATCATTATTTGGTTGTAACCGGAAAAGGCGTCCATGAACGTCAGTAGCTCGTTTCCCGCTGTTGATTCGACCAGTCGATCAATGTGAGGGAGAGGAAAGCTGTCTTTAGGACATGCTTTGTTGAGGTCTGTGAAATCGACGCAGACCCTCCATTTGCCATTCTTCTTCTTTACGACGACTGGATTTGCTAGCCATTCGGGATACTTCACTTCCGTGATGGAACCTGCGCTCAGCAATCGGTCGACCTCTTCGTTGACGGCCTTTGATCGTTCGGGGCCGAGCTTGCGCCTTTTTTGACGGATTGGTTTGAATGTTGGATCGACGTTGAGCTCGTGTGTAGTGACGCCCGGGTCGATCCCTTTCATGTCGGAGGTAGACCAAGCAAAAGTGGAGACATTATCCCTGAGAAACGAAATGATCTTGTCCTTCGTGTCGTCGGGAAGATGAGCGCCGATTCGGACGATCTTGGTTTGATCACTGTCGTCGATGGTTACCTCGAGAATCTCTTCTTTGAAAGGGTATATCTTCTGGATTGGTTTGGCGACTGAGTTAACGTGGGAAGTTGCCTTGCGGTTTTTTATCTCGGCAACGAGGAGATCTCGAGCAGCTGCTTGGTCGCCCCGAAGAGTAATGATCCGTCCATCGTTACCAGGAAATTTGATACATTGGTGATAGGTCGAAGGGATAGCCTTCATCGCATGGATCCATGGTGTGCCCAGGATTGCGTTATATGGAGCGTGAACGTCGATGACGGAGAACTTGACGTTTTTGGCGATGCCTTCGGCGTACACTCGCAAGCGTATCGTTCCGAGCATGGTCTCGGTTGACCCGTTAAAACCTGTTAGCGATCGCGCGGAAGGTTTCATGTCGTCGAGGCTTACCCCCATCTTGATGAGTGTTCTTTTAAAGATGAGATCGACTGAACTGCCAGTGTCCACAAGGACTTTGGTGACCGTGCAGTCACTAATTCCGATGTCAACGAGGAGTGAGTCGTTGTGAGGCATGTGGACACCTGCTGCGTCTTCGGCGGAAAAGGTGATTGGAGGACTAGCCTCTGGAGTGGTAGGCCAGCGCTTAGTTGTGACTGCCTTCCGTCGGAACGCTTTCACAGATCTGACGGAGTCGTTGCCAGGAGGGGATCCTCCCATAATTACGTTCAAGTGCTGAAACTGCTCTTGTTGTTCTTCCTCGGGTCGTACCGTTCGTTCAGCTCTAAGTGAATTGAGACGTGTACGCAGATCTTGAGTCTGGCGTTGGTATGGAACGATCGGCTCTGGCTCCGCTTTCGAACGATCGATCTTGCATCGTTTGAGTTTTTCGCGAAGATCCGGGATCTTCGAGTTAAGCTTAATTCGAAGATCCGTCATCTCGACAAAATCGTGTTGGTCGTTTGACAGCATTTCCCGTTTAAGTTTGTCTTGCCGATGGAGTGGATCTTTTCTCCTTGCGTCTAGGACATGTCGAGCGTCTGAAACATTGAGCTTCCTTACGGAACGACTGATCCTAGAAGGCGCACGTTCTCCTTTATAGGCTCTACGCGTCTGTCACTCGTTCGCCCTGGCAGTTTGGGCTTAAACTGACGTTTAATGGGCTTTCCAGCCGACCGATGGCTTGATGGGCCGATCGGTCATTTGATCGTGAGGCTGAGTCGACCGAGCGATGGCTTGATGGGCCAACACTGATCCAGTTGATCGCGAGGCTCAATCGTCTAGCTCAAAATCTAACGCTGATCGACATGTTAGATCCCGGTTAATCTCCTGATAGAGTTGGCCCGAATCTTATTAACCGATGGGCCTTGTGGAAGAATGCTGAATTCATCTCCAACAGTAAGCCCCCCCCCAGTCCGCTTGCGAAGAAACGCAGATTCTCGTAGTGGAATGTCATGAATTGGTCCTGAGGGTAATGGATTCGGTCGTGTTTCTTATTGGGGTTCATTGATCGGTTAGACGACCGCCGCCTTGGATGATCTGACAATCAACGAACGTCTGGCGAATTTCCATGATTTTTCCTTGGCGATCGATTGACCGTCTGGCCTTTGCCTATTGATTGGTCGCTTCTTATGTCGCACGTCGAAGCTCCTTGGTTGGTTTGATCCCGTCGTGCAGAAATCTGGAACGTCATGAACGTCAACGAAGAAACGTCGCTCTTAGGTGCTTTGACGATTCACGAAACGGCCACTAGTTTTCCACGATTCCCTTTGGCGATCGATTGACCGTCTGGTATTCGCCTATCGATTGGTCGCCTCTTATAACGTGTGTCGAAGCTCGTTGGTTGGTTTAACCCTGTCGCGCGGAAATCTGATCGTCGCCTTCGTTGGCATGGAGCTTTGAGTGGGATAATCTGGGCCCAATAGGCCTAATAACAGTATTATCTCCAAAGCCCGTTATTTTAGCTATAAATAAAGTCTTAATCTCCTATTTCTTCACTTCTCTTCAAACCCAAAGGTACTTTCTCTCTCTCTTTCTCCTTTCGATTTCCTTTCTTTCTTTTTCCCCTTTTTTTTTATCTCCGGGATCGATTGGTCGGTCGTTCTTTGAAGAGGAGGGTTTGTTGTCTGAGACGGTCTTGGATTCTCCACGCGTACCGTCGATCGCCTCCAAGTCAATCGATCGGTGTCGGGTCCTTCAAACGTGCCACCGACTGTCTCGAAACAGATGGATCCGGCGATTAGGGTTAATCGCGATGACACGGCTGCTCGATCCGTCGGTTCGGGGACTGGTACTGAAGAACCACTTGGTGGAAGCGAAGGTGGGCGACATCTTGTGGTTGATCGCGAACATTCCGCGGCGAGTGATGGTGATGGGGGCGTTGAGCGTCCTGCGCGCGGCTCTTGTCCGGCTAAAGCTGGGCCTGTCGGGCGGCGCTCGAGCAACTCCGAGGCTGCGGGGCAATCATCGCGGAGGGCTGCTCCTGCGACCGAACGATTGACCCCATTCCATTTTCGCGGTGATGGAATGATTGAAGAACTTCCAGATCTCGCCCCGTCATTTGATCGGTCGCGTGGGCTAGATGGGCAGGATTGGGACGACGTTGATCCGACTCATTCTACTCTAGAAGGGGTTTCCTCGTTGATGGAAGCGAGCCGAGCGTCCGGCGTAACTTTCATGATCCCGCGATCGGACCAGCGACCATGGAGTCCACCAGTCGGATACTGCTGCGTTTACGAGTCATTTTTCGGGGAGGATTCGAGGTTATGGTTTCCAATTCCTCGTTTGATCACTTCTTATTGCTTTCGACGAGGGATCGCCATCAGTCAGCTTATGAATGGGGCGGTCAGGATCGCTGTTGCGTTAATGGTTATGGCGGCTGAGATTGACGTGTCGTTGACCGTTCGTATCTTCGAGGAACTAACACAAGTTCAGCCGAAGCCAAACGGGCTTTATTCAGTGCAGATGAGGTCGGGTTTGAACGTCTTTACCAGTCCCCTTATCAAGACTAGGAGATGGCAACGCTCCTACTTTTACGTCAAAGCGGACGATGCTGGATTCGTGGATCCGCTGGAAGTCGATCGCCGGGTTTTATGGAGTAGCCATATTGGTAGATCGTTTTATGTCGACCTATCATTCGTGTGTTGCTGATTCTAATCTTTTCTTTAAAATTTTTGCAGTGGGTCACCCAAACACCTTTGGTCCTTGGGACGCTTTTCGGAGAGAATTGCCAAAGATCGTCGCGCTCCGTCCTCAAGAGTGGAAGGACATTGATCGTAAAAGAATTCGTCGTCAACGAAGGCGCGTTGCTAGCGGTCTGTCTCCTTTATCCTTTTTATAATTTTTTTTTATTTCTCCTTTCCTCTCGACCGATCGATTGACTGTCATTATTTCTTCATGTTTCACATCTCTTCTTTTCCTTTTTTTTTTTTTGGCAGTCGATTGGGCGGCAAACGTTCCTTGCGAAGAACCGAAAGGAAAGAAAAGACTAAAACTTCCGATCATGGGGACACCTTCTAAAGTGTATCCAGACTACAGTGAAATCTTGGCTGCTCAACTGAGGGATGCAAACTTCGGCCCTTCGGTGAACACGGATGGGACGAGTAGCGCGGTTGTGGACGTATCGATCGATCGGGAGCCGGCGCCGGTGGGCGTTTCGGTTGATCCCGGCGTTGAGGGGTCCGTTGACGTTCGTCCGCCGAAAAAAAAGAGAAAGAGGACTAAGTCTTCTAAAGAGGTGAGGGCTGATCCTCCTTTGGAAGAAGACGGGAGGGAAGCTGCTCAAACGCAACTCGAACCAATGAGTGGTAACGAGATGGAGGAAGGTGATGAAGTTGCTCCCATAGAAGGTTCTATGGGTCCGCCCGGAGATGAGTCTTCAGGGGGGGGGACCCATGAGCCTGGTGAGGTGACTCGTCCGATCGACGGTGGGGCGCTAACGACGCTATCTATTTCCGAACTTGCGTTTCCGGATAAATTTGCTGAATCACTTCGTGCGGATGCTGAGGTAGGCATTCGTCTATGGATTGTGTTTGATCGCTCGCTTATTATTGTTGCCTTGGGTGATGATCTTCTTATTATCAATTGATCTCTTTCTTTCGGTTGGTTTTCTCTTGGTCTAGGCTTCCGCTCGGAAGAATGCTCTCGTGATGGAGTACGAAAAAGCTTTGCAGAAGATGACGTTGGACCTTAAGGAAGCTGAACAGACGATCGAGATCAAAGAAGCTGCGCTTGAAGCGGCTAGAAAGGAGAAACATGATAGGGATAAAGAGTTGGCTGCTGAGCGAGGCCGCTATTCTCGCGAGCGTCGGCAGGCGATCCAGGCAGCCGCGGATCTTGAGGAGGAGTTAGAGACTGCTCGGAGCAACATTTCTCGACTGGAGGCGGAGAAGGTCGAGGAGCTTGAGAAGACGAAGAGAGCGATGGATCGCATGAGACAATCTCGCAATCGCGAGCTCTTATCCGAGAGAAGTTGCGTGGTTGCTGCGGCTAATAGGCATTTCGATAAATTTCGAAAGTATATTGCCGATCGAGATGAGAAGGAAGAGAAGCGTCTACTCCACGGTACGGCTCTTGGAACCTTGGACGCGTTGAGCTTATTGGAGAAAAAGGGGCTGTCTGTCCCACAACAGCTGAAGGATCTCTTGATTGCTAACGAGGCGAGGTTTAAGAAGGAGGTAGAAGACGTTAGTGTTGAAGTTATCACGGAGCACGATCTTGCTCTTTCACCTCCTCGTAGAGACTTGCTTCCTTATGGGAGCCAACCTAGATCAACCTTCGGTACCGTTGATTCTGATTCCGCGACGGCCCGTCGATCTCCTGTCCTTTGTGGCGAGAGTTCGATCGCTGCTTCGGATCCAGCTGTTGCCTGTCGATCGGCGGTAGTCACGTCTGAGAGTCGTGCAGTTACTCCAGACAGTCTTAAGGACCCTGCACCTACGGGGGTTTCGGAGGCAGGAAATGTCGTCTTGTCGGAAGTGGCCATTGAAGAATAGTAAGGGTTGATGGTGCTACATTGTTGTTGTTTTACTACTTATGCTGTTTTTTTTTTATTAGCACCTTTTGTTGTAGCCTCTGAGCTCAGTCTTTTGTTTGGTCGGCCGCTTGCTGTTGCGTTTGGTCTGGGATCATTGTTGTATCTTTTGGATCTTCTTCATTGTTCTAGTCTCAGACGTTCTCTTTTAAATTATGTGTAATGTGTAAGCTCAGCTTCTTGTGATGGAGATGTGTATATATGATCTCTAGCTTCTTGACCGCCAAGCAAATGACGGAGGTTTAAACGTGCGAGGAGCTTCCGTTGACGGGGCTTTGAAGACGTCATGGCGATGAGGCGTAAGAGCTTCTCCTCGAAAGCTCCTCGCAAGGGGCTTTGTACGATGCCCGTGATGGAAATATGCGGCGTTGCCATTATGATGGAGGTCGTGATGTTAATCTCCTATCTTGGCTTTAGCTTCCTTGAACCCTCCATATGACGGTTATAATAATCGGACCCAGAGCTCTTCATCAGAGCTAGCAGCTCTGAGCATGTTGAAAGCTTCCAGCAGTATTATGTAACAGAGTAGGAAAAATAGAGGACCGGATCGTCTAGCTTGCTATACTCTATCGCCGTTTATAGCAATCAGGCGATTTTTGGCTTCAAAGATGGTGGATCAAGGGGCTTCCGTCGATGGGGGTTTATCACGGCTTTGCCGCTTGATGTTGACGGCGAGTCCGGACCGCGCGATGTATAGTCATCCAAGCCGATCAGAAGTAACGTACAAGCGTTCGCGCGGTGTCTTTGGTGAGTACTCCAACTTATGTATATGTTTTTTGTTTGGAGTATGGCTGGACCTGATGACAGGCTGCCTACGTACCCCTGGCAAAGGGATCAAGCCAATCGTAGTTCGATTTGCCCGAACGGCGTCTTGGTCATTCACCATAAGTTAAGGCAAAAGTGACGAAGACGTGCTTATCCGGTGTTTGGACAGAAGTGACGTGATGTCATCTGTCTGGAGCTGGGCGAAAGTGACGTATTGTCATTCGCTCGGCTCTAAGCGAAAGTGACGGTAGGGTCATTCGCTCCTTTTTTTTTTTTTTTTTTTTTTTTTTTTTTTTTTTTGTTTTTTTTTTTTGTTTTTTTTTTTTTTTGTGTGGAAGACGGTCAAATGAGGTACTTTCGAAGGTTGGCGGCGTTCCACGCTCGTGGTACTGGGTCGCCGGCGGAGGTTTCCAATCGATAGACACCAGGCTTAACGATTTCGACTATCTTGTATGGTCCTTCCCAGTTTGTCCCCAACTTGCCGGCCTTCCACTCTTTCGTGTTTTCGAATACTTTGCGAAGGACTTGGTCGTTGAGTTCTAACGGTCGAGCGCGAACCTTCTTGTTGTAATAAGATTCGGCCAGATGTTGGTAGTTCTGGATTCGGAGCAGCGCATGGTCTCTTCGTTCTTCGATTGCGTCCAAGGCGTCAAATAACATTTCTCTGTTGAGTTCTTCGTTGTGCGGCATCTTCGCTCGGCGAAGACTTGTAACGTTGACTTCAGCCGGAGCCATAGCCTCGACTCCGTATGCCAGGGAAAATGGTGTTTGACCGGTCGCACTCCGTAGGGTCGTTCTGTGTGACCAAAGAACTCCATCTAACTCGTCGGCCCAATGTCCCTTTTTTAGATCCAAGCGTTTTTTTGATACCGTCCAGGATTGTCTTGTTGGTGGCTTCGGCCTGTCCGTTGCATTGGGGGTAGCGAGGCGTTGCCGTGTTTAAGCGGATCCCCCATCGTTCTAGAAAACCGCGGAAGTTGCTAGAGATGAACTGGGATCCGTTGTCAGTGACGATTTCGTAGGGAAGGCCGTGCCTGCAAATGATGTTCTTCCAAACAAAGTTTTGGACTTCCTTGTCTGTAATGTGGACGAGTGCTTTCGCTTCGACCCATTTGGTGAAGTAGTCCGTCATGATCAGGGCGTACTTTCGTTGCCTGGAACTTGGCATTGGTCCGATGAGATCCATTCCCCAGCGCATGAATGGGTAGGGAGCTGTCATAGTTCGTAGAACTTCGGTCGGACTGTGTATGTTCGGTGCATGTCGTTGACACTTGTCGCACTTGCGTGCGTATGTCTCGCAATCGGCAACCATTGTTGGCCAGTAAAAGCCAAGGCTTTTTACTTTAAGGGCCAGCGCTCGTCCACCCGAATGGTTCCCCGCCGCTCCTTCGTGGGTTTCGGCCATGGCAAGAGATGCTTCTTCTCCATCGAGGCATGTTAACAGGACTTTGGCGGAGGTCCAACGATGTAGTCTCCCATCGATGAGAACGTAGTTCGCACTCTTGGTTTTCAGTCGACGGGCCTCCCATTTGTTTTGCGGAAGCGATCCATCTGAAAGAAAACGAATAAATGGGGTTCGCCAGTCACACAGTCGATCGCTTGATTCGCTTGTATCCATCTCTTCTGACGCGTCGATTGCTACTACGTGATCGCTCTCATCGTGCGGTAGAGTGATGCTTGGTTTGTCAATCTGTTGAATTGGGATGGTCCGCTTTACTTGATCTCTTGGGTTGCTCCCAAGCGCCGCTAGAGCATCTGCACAGACGTTTTCTCCGCGGGGAATCCTTGTTAGTTGAAAAGACTCGAATGTTTTGGTTAGGTCTTGTACAACTTTAAGGTAGGCGTCCATTCGTTCGTTCCTAGCGTCGTAGTCCCCGCTAAATTGGTTAGCAACCAATTGAGAGTCGCAGTAGGCGTGGATGCGCTTTGCTTGGACTGCTTGCGCAAGTCGTAATCCAGCAATGAGAGATTCGTACTCTGCTTCATTGTTAGATGCTTTGAAACCAAGTCGGAATGATTGCTGGAGCAACTCGCCTGTGGGGGATTGGAGGTGGATACCGATTCCAGAGCCCTTAGTGGAGGATGACCCGTCGACGTGCAAGATCCAGGTGGCGTCGGGCAGTTGTAAATCTTGTTCGAGTTCCGGTGTTAGCTCGATGAGAAAATCCGCCAACACTTGGGACTTCGCGGCTGGTTTGCTTTGAAACGTGACGTCGTATTCACTAAGCTCGATGGCCCACTTCGAAAGTCTACCCGAGTGATTGGAGTTCTGCATGACGGTTCGTAGTGGTAGGTTTGTCAGGACGATGATCGAATGAGATTGGAAATAAGGCCGAAGTTTCCTCGCTGAAGTCATAACCGCCAGCGCCATCTTTTCGAGTGTCGAATAGCGAGTTTCTGCGTCCGTCATGCGTTGGCTGGTATAGAATATTGGACGTTGCTCGCCTCGTTCATCTTTGACGAGCACGCTACTCACAGCCGCGTCAGAGACTGCAATATACAGGTACAACGTATCTCCTTTGTCTGGCTTGGCCAACACGGGCGGCGTCGTAAGATAACGCTTGAGCTGTTCGAATGCTTCTTCGCAGCGTTCGTTCCAAATGAATTTCTTGTTGCCGCGCAGCAGGTCGTAAAACGGGAGGCATTTATCAGTCGACCGTGATATAAATCGATTGAGGGCTGCGATTCGACCGGTCAACCGTTGTACCTCGCGACTGTTTTTGGGACTAGGAAGGTCGAGGATGGCAGTTATCTGCTTTGGGTTCGCCTCAATCCCCCTTTGAGTGACTATGTATCCAAGGAATTCACCGGATGTTACGCCGAAGGTGCATTTCGTTGGATTAAGCTTCATCCCGTACTTGTTCAAAATGAAGAAACAATCTTTGAGATGGTCGATATGGTCTGTTGCCTTTTGGGACTTTACCAGCATGTCATCAATGTACACTTCCATTGTGGCTCCCAATCGCTCGGCGAACATCTTATTGACGAGTCGTTGGTACGTTGCGCCAGCATTCTTTAGACCAAAGGGCATTACCTTGTAGCAGTATATCCCGCGGTCAGTGATGAACGCTGTTTTCTCTCGATCGTCTGGATGCATCATTATTTGGTTGTAACCGGAAAAGGCGTCCATGAACGTCAGTAGCTCGTTTCCCGCTGTTGATTCGACCAGTCGATCAATGTGAGGGAGAGGAAAGCTGTCTTTAGGACATGCTTTGTTGAGGTCTGTGAAATCGACGCAGACCCTCCATTTGCCATTCTTCTTCTTTACGACGACTGGATTTGCTAGCCATTCGGGATACTTCACTTCCGTGATGGAACCTGCGCTCAGCAATCGGTCGACCTCTTCGTTGACGGCCTTTGATCGTTCGGGGCCGAGCTTGCGCCTTTTTTGACGGATTGGTTTGAATGTTGGATCGACGTTGAGCTCGTGTGTAGTGACGCCCGGGTCGATCCCTTTCATGTCGGAGGTAGACCAAGCAAAAGTGGAGACATTATCCCTGAGAAACGAAATGATCTTGTCCTTCGTGTCGTCGGGAAGATGAGCGCCGATTCGGACGATCTTGGTTTGATCACTGTCGTCGATGGTTACCTCGAGAATCTCTTCTTTGAAAGGGTATATCTTCTGGATTGGTTTGGCGACTGAGTTAACGTGGGAAGTTGCCTTGCGGTTTTTTATCTCGGCAACGAGGAGATCTCGAGCAGCTGCTTGGTCGCCCCGAAGAGTAATGATCCGTCCATCGTTACCAGGAAATTTGATACATTGGTGATAGGTCGAAGGGATAGCCTTCATCGCATGGATCCATGGTGTGCCCAGGATTGCGTTATATGGAGCGTGAACGTCGATGACGGAGAACTTGACGTTTTTGGCGATGCCTTCGGCGTACACTCGCAAGCGTATCGTTCCGAGCATGGTCTCGGTTGACCCGTTAAAACCTGTTAGCGATCGCGCGGAAGGTTTCATGTCGTCGAGGCTTACCCCCATCTTGATGAGTGTTCTTTTAAAGATGAGATCGACTGAACTGCCAGTGTCCACAAGGACTTTGGTGACCGTGCAGTCACTAATTCCGATGTCAACGAGGAGTGAGTCGTTGTGAGGCATGTGGACACCTGCTGCGTCTTCGGCGGAAAAGGTGATTGGAGGACTAGCCTCTGGAGTGGTAGGCCAGCGCTTAGTTGTGACTGCCTTCCGTCGGAACGCTTTCACAGATCTGACGGAGTCGTTGCCAGGAGGGGATCCTCCCATAATTACGTTCAAGTGCTGAAACTGCTCTTGTTGTTCTTCCTCGGGTCGTACCGTTCGTTCAGCTCTAAGTGAATTGAGACGTGTACGCAGATCTTGAGTCTGGCGTTGGTATGGAACGATCGGCTCTGGCTCCGCTTTCGAACGGTCGATCTTGCATCGTTTGAGTTTTTCGCGAAGATCCGGGATCTTCGAGTTAAGCTTAATTCGAAGATCCGTCATCTCGACAAAATCGTGTTGGTCGTTTGACAGCATTTCCCGTTTAAGTTTGTCTTGCCGATGGAGTGGATCTTTTCTCCTTGCGTCTAGGACATGTCGAGCGTCTGAAACATTGAGCTTCCTTACGGAACGACTGATCCTAGAAGGCGCACCATCGATCTCCATAGGCGTGCTGCTGCTTTCTATTGTTCGCGCCGAGGTGCCGGTGAGAGTGGGGCTTTCGACCATCTTTTCAGATTTTTGGTTGAGTGAGTGACGTAGATCGTCCTCCGGTATTGCCGTTGTAGATGGCGTGGCTCGGATTGTAAAAATCTTTCGCCGAGCTTTTGGTTTTTCTTCGTCGGAGGTTGACTCCTCGTCATGATGCGATCGGTCGCCATCATCTGTCGGAGGAGAGTCTTCTTCTTTCTTTTCATTGGACTTTTTCTTCTTGTCCTTGCTCTTGCTCCAACTTTTACTGTTTTTGGTCGTCTTTGGTTTTGGTGGTTCGACCTCGGTACGACCGTCGCTGGTGGAAGCGAGCCATGCCTCGTAGAGGTGTCTGCATTCTTTGGTGTCATGACCTCTCATATCATGATACTTGCAGAACTTGTTCTGGTCGTACGAGCTCTTAGAATTGGAGGGCGCGGATTTGCGGGACTGCTGCGCCTTTCCTTCGGTATCGCGTTCCCATACGTTCCACCCTGGTTCACGTACCGCGGCAACTACGCCAGATTGATCGTCTTCGGTGACGGCGTAGACAGATCCTTTCTTTTGGTAAGGGGCGTGCTGTCGTGGCTCCTGGGCGTTCGATGTCTTCGATGCCGTTGGCTTTAGAGCATTTTGCTTGGCGTTGTACGCTCGCCTGTCTTCGTCCATTTTGATAAAGTTCTTTGAGTCGTGCAGAGCGTCTTCGATGGTTATGGTTGGGTTAGTCCCGAGGTATTCGCGAAACTTGGAGTTGATCCAAAGAGCGTTGGTCAAAGCTTCGACGGTAGTGTGATCCGGAGTAGATACCGTTGATAGTACTTGCTTGAATCTTTCCATAAAGTCCTTCAGGCTCTCGTTTTGCGATTGAGACAACTTCCATAGGTCGGCCATGGATGTTCCTTGACGGGACCACATGATATAGTTTTTGAGGAAAGAGGCGGATAGGTCGTCGAAGCTATCGATCGAACCTTCTTTCAAATGTGAAAACCAACTTAGGGCCGGTCCGGAAAGGCTCTCGACGAAGAGTTGGCAGAGGCCTGCGTCTTTCTCTTCGTCGGAAAAGTGATTTCGACCCATAGCGATGTTGAAAGCGGTCATGTGATCGGTCGGATCTGAATCTCCCTTGTATGGGGGGATACGGAGCTTCTCCGTCTTCTTGATCTTGACTTTCGTTATTCTCTGAGTGAAAGGGTTTCGCCGGGTGGTGGCGAGAACACGTTCGATCTCTGGTGTGGATGCCTTGACATGATGTATCTTGGAATGGATGTCCCGCAGTGAGAGTTGTAGATCAGCGATCTGGCGGCTAGTCAGAGAGTCTGAGCCGTCAGTCGTTTGTGCAACCTCACCATTCGTAGGATTTGCTTCTTCTGTTGGTCGTTCGACTCCAAGGTTAGGGTTTGTGGTTGCGAACAACCTTCTTCTTGCCGTTTCCGCTCTGTCGTTTTCGCCATCTAGGGTTCCGAGAGCGGCAGCGAGTGCGGCCAGACGGTCGCTCGTAGCTTTGTTGGTTTCTTCTTGTTGAATGAAACGCGCCATGATGGCTTGCAGCATCTCGGGAACGGATTGGCTCGGTGCGACCAGAGCGTCAGGAGCCGGCGTAACAGAGGCCGACGGTCGGTTACCGTCAGCGGGTGTGTCGTCGGGACTCATACTGAGTTTGTGAACGTTACTCTGTAAGGCCCCACGGTGGGCGCCAAATGTTGAGTACGAGTTTGGTAGGTTGAACGATAGTGAAATGAACTCGGTTTTAGTGGGTCTTACAAAGACGTTCTATTCACAATATGAGGTAAACAGTCGAGGTTACAAAGAGATTAGAGAAAGAAGGAAAAGGTCGGAGCTTTGTTGAAAGGCTCAGACAGAAACACTAAGCAAGGTGATTGATCGTAAACCCTAGATCTTGCCGTCAATCTCTTAGTGTCTATTTGCGGATCCCTCACTTCTTTCCATTTGTTCTCCTTTTATAGGCTCTACGCGTCTGTCACTCGTTCGCCCTGGCAGTTTGGGCTTAAACTGACGTTTAATGGGCTTTCCAGCCGACCGATGGCTTGATGGGCCGATCGGTCATTTGATCGTGAGGCTGAGTCGACCGAGCGATGGCTTGATGGGCCAACACTGATCCAGTTGATCGCGAGGCTCAATCGTCTAGCTCAAAATCTAACGCTGATCGACATGTTAGATCCCGGTTAATCTCCTGATAGAGTTGGCCCGAATCTTATTAACCGATGGGCCTTGTGGAAGAATGCTGAATTCATCTCCAACAGTAGTTAGCCCATAGATTTGAGAAAATTTCAAAAAATATGACAATATTGTTATAATGCCTAGTTGCATCCTGCACTAACATATGATGATGTTCAAAGAGGTTTGGAGCCTTTGTGCTCTCCGTTTATCAAGAAAATAATAATTTTATAGTGGTTATTCCATCGATTTAGGGGGTATTATGAAGTTTTGCTAAATTAATTGATAAAAACAATTGAACGATGCTCATTTACCATGAAAAAGAGTTTAGCATACATTAATAAAAATGTAGAATATGATAGAAATTTTAAAACAACACTAAAGATAATAGGCTTCAGTATATAAAGTATTTACCAAAAACTCAATATTTTTGTAAGGGTTAGCCCATAGATTTTGAGAAAATTTCAAAAAATATGACAATATTTTATTAATGCCTAGTTGCATCCTGCACTAACATATGATGATGTTCAAAGAGGTTTGGGCCTTTGTGCTCTCCGTTTATCAAGAAAATAATAATTTTATAGTGGTTATTCCATCGATTTAGGGGGTATTATGAAGTTTTACTAAATTAATTAATAAAAACAATAGAACGATGCTCATTTACCATGAAAAATAGTTTAGAATACATTAATACAAATGTAGAATGTGGTAGAAATTTTAAAACAACACTAAAGATTATAGGCTTCAGTATATAAAGTATTTACCAAAAACTCAATATTTTTGTAGGGGTTAGCTCATAGATTTTGAGAAAATTTCAAAAAATATGACAATATTGTTTTAATGCCTAGTTGTATCCTGCACTAACATATGATAATGTTCAAAGAGGTTTGGAGCCTTTGTGCTCTCCGTTTATCAAGAAAATAATAATTTTATAGTGGTTATTTCATCGATTTAGGGAGTATTATGAAGTTTTATTAAATTATTTGATAAAAAAATTTGAAAGATGCTCATTTACCATGAAAAAGAGTTTAGCATACATTAATACAAATTTATAATATGGTAGAAATTTTAAAACAACACTAAAGATTATAGGCTTTAGTATATAAAGTATTTACCAAAAACTCAATATTTTTATAGGGGTTAGCCCATAGATTTTGAGAAAATTTCAGAAAATATGACAATATTGTTTTAATACCTAGTTGCGTCCTGCACTAACATATGATGATGTTCAAAGAGGTTTGGAGCATTTGTCGTCTCCGTTTATCAAGAAAATAATAATTTTATAGTGGTTATTCCATCGATTTAGGGGGTATTATGAAGTTTTACTAAATTAATTGATAAAAACAATTGAACGATGCTCATTACCATGAAAAATAGTTTAGCATACATTAATAAAAATGTAAAATATGGTAAAAATTTTAAAACAACACTAAAGATTATAGGCTTCAGTATATAAAGTATTTATCAAAAACTCAATATTTTTGTAGGGATTAGCCCATAGATTTTGAGAAAATTTCAAAAAATATGACTATATTGTTTTAATGCCTATTTGCATCATGCACTAACATATGATGATGTTCAAAGAGGTTTGGAGCATTTGTCGTCTCCGTTTATCAAGAAAATAATAATTTTATAGTGGTTATTCCATCGATTTTGGGAGTATTATGAAGTTTTATTAAATTATTTGATAAAAAAATTTGAAAGATGCTCATTTACCATGAAAAAGAGTTTAGCATACATTAATACAAATGTAGAATATGGTAGAAATTTTAAAACAACACTAAAGATTATAGGCTTCAGTATATAAAGTATTTACCAAAAACTCAATATTTTTGTAGAGGAGTTAGCCCATAGATTTGAGAAAATTTCAAAAAATATGAAAATATTGCTTTAATGCCTAGTTGCATCCTGCACTAACATATGATTATGTTCAAAGAGGTTCGGAACCTTTGTGCTCTCCGTTTATCAAGAAAATAATAATTTTATAGTGGTTATTCCATCTATTTAGGGGGTATTATGAAGTTTTACTAAATTAATTGATAAAAACAATTGAACGATGCTCATTTACCATGAAAAATAGTTTAGAATACATTAATACAAATGTAGAATATGATAGAAATTTTAAAACAACACTAAAGATTATAGGTTTCAGTATATAAAGTATTTACCAAAAACTCAATATTTTGTAGGGGTTAGCCCATAGATTTTGAGAAAATTTCAAAAAATATGACAATATTGTTTTAATGCCTAGTTGTATCCTGCACTAACATATGATAATGTTCAAATAGGTTTTGAGCCTTTTAGCTCTCCGTTTATCAAGAAAATAATATTTTATAGTGGTTATTCCATCGATTTAGGGAGTATTATGAAGTTTTATTAAATTATTTGATAAAAACAATTGAACGATGCTCATTTACCATGAAAAAGAGTTTAGCATACATTAATACAAATGTAGAATATGGTAGAAATTTTAAAACAATAATAAAGATTATAGGTTTCAGTATATAAAGTATTTACCAAAAACTCAATATTTTTGTAGGGGTTAGCCCTTAGATTTTGAGAAAATTTCAAAATATATGACAATATTGTTTTAATGCCTAGTTGCATCCTGCACTAACATATGATGATGTTCAAAGAGGTTTGGAGCCTTTGTGCTCTCCGTTTATCAAGAAAATAATAATTTTATAGTGGTTATTCCATCGATTTAGGGGGTATTATGAAGTTTTACTATCTTTCTGCAGTAAAGCCTTGTAGTATTGCTTTTGCATCTGAGACATTCCAACTTTAAGTATCGTCTCCTTCTTTGGTGGCAAACCTTTCTCGACATCTGACTTTAGTCTCCGTAGAAGAAATGGTCGAAGGACCTAAAAGATACAGGAAAGTGATTAGCCTAACGATTAAGACGTGATAAACTCGATAGAAACAATTACATACATACCTTGTGGAGTTGTTGAACAACTTCCTGCTGGTCATTCTCGCCAGATATTTGAAACCATTCATCAAAAGTCTCTGCTGAACTAAAGATCTCAGGCAGAAGAAAATTGAGAAGGGCCCACAGTTCATGGAGATTATTCTGCATATACAAAGAAAACATAAGGTACAAAGAAACCCACACCAGAAAGGTTGTCTAATACAATCAGAACCAACTTAATAAAAAAACTTCAGAGTCCAAATACTCACGAATAAGATAGAGAAAACACCTGAAGGGGGGTTCCCGTGATAAGAAGACGATAATTGGTGCTAAAAATTCTCATAGTCTTCGAGAGGAGTGAATTTTCGTTCTTGAGGTACTTACAAGAAGGCTGTGTGAGCAACCTCGTGTTACCAGATGCAGGCAAGCCATCCTCTTCTTCCTTCAAATACTCGTCGTTTACCAACTTTTCATATTAATATTTATTACTTAATATGAAAATAGCAATATATTTTATTACCTAACCGATTATGTTTTAGATTTTTTTTTGGGGGGGGGGGGGGGGGGTTCAAAATTATACTTTAGTTTTTAATCATACAAATGTACTTAAACTTTTTAATAATTTGCATATTATTAAATCACAGCAAATCCCAAGAATACTTTTCTTAGCCGATCTGTATCTTAATTATTAGTTAACTTGTTTGTCTTCATGTGAATTTTATGGTAAAATAACAAAAGGGTAGAAGACTAGAATAGAATGTATTAGTCAAAGAAGCCGATGCGGGACTCTATAATTTATATATGCATCACAGTAAATGACGTAAATGATCTGGTTTCATATTTAGTTTCCTGAGTCTAGGGTCATTTCCTTTGCGGAAGAAGAAACTTATCACCTGAGTAGTGTGAGCAATGAGCAGCATTGTAACGATGTCAAAGGGTTGTGAGGTTGAAGTGTGTTCTGAAGAGGAAGGGTTCAAAGGCGTTTGGTTCCGAGCGGTCTTAGAGGAGAACCCTACCAAGAGTGGACGGACCAAGCTCCGTGTCCGCTACACGGATTTTATAACCAACGATGAATCCTCTCCCTTAACCAATAGCGTCGAGCAGAGACTCATCCGGTCGATACCGCCTGAGGATCTCCAAAACAGCGTTGTTTTGAAGGAAGGAACGGTGGTCGATGCGAAATACAAAAATGGGTGGTGGAAAGGTTTTATTGTAAAGAAGATATCAGAGGGTGAGAAGTTTTTGGTTTACTTCAATTCACCTCCGGACCTATACGAGTTCGAAAGAAACCAGTTGCGTGCTCATCTTGACTATATGAACTGGAAATGGGCTGTACCAAAAACCGAGGTACATATATAATAAATAAAGAAATCAGGGGTAAATCTAGATTTAGATTTCACTGGGTGCAATAATAATGAATTTCCATCTTTTAGATTATTTCTTCTCATTTTACCTTAAAAATAATCAGAAAATGAAAAATTAGTGGGTGCATATAGACACCCATAGCATACTACTTGCCTTCCCCCTATATATTTTCAAGGCTATATCTCAGATTTGTGAGACCATACATTTTTTTTAATCTTAATTTAGGAAAAAAAACTGATATACCTATTTATAACTGTTCTTTAAAATTTAGGGGTCAATGTGAATATTTCATCCGGATGCATGTTGTTTTGTTTGAAATTTTCTTAAAAGTTTTGTTGCAAGCTACGTGCCTTTTGCTTTCTTTGTTTTTGTTGCATCTATAGTTTAAAATGGTTAAAAGTATTAGCATCGGTTGTGAATTTTAAGAAATAAGCCTTTTTAACATCTCTTGTTGGCCATGCAGGAACTGAAGAAGTCCATGTCTTTCCCCGGTGCAATGGTGGAAGTCACCGGTGCCTACGTGAAAACTGGATGGTTCCCAGCGTTGATGGTTACAAAGGTTAAAGATGACATTGAGAATAAATTCCTTGTCAAGGACTTGAGTCAGAAGTTAAGCCTCATCAATGGTGATGAGAGAACACCACCACCGATTATTAATGCACACTGCGTTAGACCCGCACCGCCTACTTCTTCGGTTGATGAAGAATATCAGTTAAATGAACTGGTAGAGGCGTTATGTGGTCATGGATGGTACCCAGGGTTGGTGAAGGGAGCTCTCTCTGAGAACCGTTACTTGGTTCGTATGGACATTACAAAGGAGGATCGTGAATTTAAGCACTCGGAACTTCGACCCTTGATGGTGTGGGAACATGGGGATTGGCGTGAGAGACCAAAGATATTGACTTGTTCTGGTGCTAGGCCACTCGCTAAAGCTAATATTGTGGCTGTGAGTTAAAACAATCTCGTGTGTTTTCATTTATGTCTTTGATGTTGGTTTACTAACTTTGTTACCTGAAAATAGGCCACTGGAGAATCGATGGCTCATGCTATTACGAATGATAAAAATCCTCAGGGCACGACCCCACCAGTGACACCAATTGGTAATTGTGGTCTTCTTTAGCTTCCTTACTTTAGTTTATGCATCATGAAATGTTATATATATATATATATTGTCAATGTTTTCCCGCAGAAGAATCTGTTTCACTTGCAACCCCATCCCCAATCATAACTATACAAACTAGAACTGAAGGAGAAAAATCCTCTGAAAAGACTGTTAATAAAACTAGGCTTCTGATTGGCTTGACAAATGATTCCACTCAACAGAAGGTAAAGTTTTGTTTTCTTTTGCTAGAAAATAATCATTCTTGATTTCACTAGATTTGGTCCTTATTATCTTAGCCTCGTTAATATATTTATCTATCTTTGATATGATGGTTTTTAAACTCTTCATGTAGATGCCTACTAGGAGCAGAAGTCAAAGAGAACAAGAACAACCCTCAGGCCTGAATGAAACTGGTATGTTTTGGTATCTTTTTCTCTTGCTAAATCTGCTGTCTGAAACGATGGTGATGTTGATGATCAGCCTTTCTTTACTTGGGATAGGAAATGTATCTGCTACTTTGGAAGGTAGAGTTAGGCAAAGCGGACCAAAGGTATATATTTCACTAATGTCTTTAAGTTTTTGTTTATTGGTATGAGCTGAAGTAGTTATGTTCTTTCCACCTTTAGGAAAAAATTGTAAACCATTTTGGTGCTAATAAGACAATGGCTCCTGGAAAGGCCACACAGCAGATGGAAACATTCATGAATCCACATGACATTCGCAAGACACTCACTGAAGCTGTGAGTTAGTCTCTCTCTTGCTGCGTGTTTGCGCTTACTTTCATGTCTGCCATGTTGTTTTACAAACTCTGTTACCTGATTAGGGCTACGGAGTATTGAAAATGAAGAGGAGGGATCCTCGGGTCATCATAACCTGGCCAGTAACATCAATAGGTAAGTCTGAAATTCTCTAACTCCTTGTGTTTAGTTCCTTCATCATAAACATTGACCTATATTGTCAATGTCTTGTAGCAAAAAGATCTGCAACCCAGTCTCCGGTCATAAGTGCAACACCACTGAAACGTGCAGACGCCACAACTGTAGGAAAAATAACCCCAAGGAAGACACCGGACCCAAAGATGAATCTGAATGGTTTTGGAAAGGACTCAACTCCACATAAGGTAAGTTAGTTCATTTTTTAAAAGATAACCAGCCTCACTTTCTTTGTTGTTTGTTAGATCATGCTTGTTATATTAGCTTTCATGCCCTTGTTATTTTATCTTTAAATGATGATTTGACACTCTTTATGTAGGTGCCTAATGAAGAGAACAGCGAAGCTAGGAGTAAAAAAAGGAAAAGTCAACAACCCTCAAGTGGTATGTCTTAATCAGCATTATAGTTTTGGTATCTTTGTGTCATGCCAAATCTTAGTAACATCATTTATTATAATTTGTAGCTGGGACTAGCAATGGTTCAAATGCTATGATCAATGGTGCAAGTAAAAGTATTTGCAACAATGCTGAAGTTGTTGTACAGCCTCTCTCTGCTTGGATAATGGGTTTACCTTTTTCAAAGACGTTACCATTTTGGAAGACGTATGAATCATCCGGTTTCGAATATTTTCCGCAAAGACCTCACTTCAGCCCACTGCTTAAAGATAAAGAGGATCTCCGTGAATTGTTGGCGGTTGGTATGATAGTCACCTTTTATGGGTTACTAGATGAAGTAAAAGGTCTGAAGCTCGATGATCCTATGAGCAAGCTCAATGATCTCAGGGTGAAATTTGCCAAACTAAAAAATCATGGTTTTAACATTAAATCTCCTCAAGGTCGAATCAACAAATTGTTGTTTCTTAAAGAGGTGCGAGCTAAGAAAGCCGAGAAACAGCAACGTTTTGAGAACTGCATGGAAAAGGAAGAAAGTGAAAGTCGCAAGTTACAATCTAAGAGGGCTGGGATGAAACGCAAGATCTGTGAGCTGCAGACACAAGATAAAGTTGCGAAAGTGAGGATGGAAGCCGCTGAGGAAAAGATAGCAGATATGAAGTCACATGCAGAAAAGATTGGTCAAGAAATTGAAGAAATGGAGGTTGAGTTTCAAAAAGTTGTATCGGCTCTATGCTTTGGTAAATGAAACTAAGAGTTGTCTGTAATTGTTGGATATTATGTTCGTGTGTTTAAGGTTAACTACCCATGTAGATATTCATGATACCGTAGCAGTGTCGATGATGCTGATTTATTTAACTTTATAAGTCTCTGGTCTTGGTCTCAGTGACCATTTCAGCTTTAACATGTCTTGGTCTCAGTTATATTCTCAAACTCCTTACCAAGAATCTTTTTTACGATGTAATATTCAAGAAAATTCAGTGTGGTACATTTCGTGGTACCTCCTCTATGCGGGAAGTTACCTCTCTCTCTTGCACCATATAAATACTCCTTACCGTTGTTTTTGGATGGCTTTTGATATATTTTGCAAGTTCCCAAATTTAAATTCTCTCACTGGATAAATCATCTGATCTGTTACTGATAAGCTAGTCTTTTGAAGTTATTTATTTTCTTCTCACTAATTTTATTTTGTTTTCACTAAGGACAAAGTGAGTGGATGTAATCAACCTTTGTAGTGAGATATGTACAATGTGTCACGCATAAAACCCTAAACACATGATTAGAACATAAAGATATATGTTATATTCCTTTACAAACTACGTATAAATTTAATAATTCAGATTTGAGATTCCTACTCTGATCCTTATTTGTATGGCATTAAGAGAATCCAAAAAGTAAAGCGTGAAACAAGAGAAGAAGGCACCTTTGCTTTTTTTCCGTGACCGTGAGGCAGCAACTCGCATGCGCCTCTAACCTTACGAGTTATGCTATGTATTTAATTTAAGACTATAATTCATAAAATATACAAAAAAATTGCTTTCTTTCAATTCATAAACATATCTTAAAATTAAAACAAATAAAAATAATCATAAAAACTGTTTTTTTTTTAACTTAGCTTTCATATATGAATGCAGGAGAAAAAGTTATCATAGGATCAAATTATGCCCTTCTTTTTGTACATTAAGTTAAATCACTCAAGGAAAAATACAAGTCCATAGGCTTTAGTGTTTTAGGGCACATCCAAGCCAAGTACATTTAGCCTAAATCAAAGATCATAACAGAGCCCTAAAAGAACCTCAAGATGGAGGAATGAAGCCTAGAAGAAGAGCCAATAGTTGAAAATGGAGCAAGTAGGGTAACCAAGGTTCTATAAATCGGTATAGGTGCCCGTCTAGGCGTAAACTCGTTCATATCCATCTTAAAATCTGATTTATTTGATTCAAATGGGTTTAAATTATTTTAAATCGGTTAAAATCAGTTTAAATCGATCTAAAATAGTCTAAATCTGTTAATATTAATCAATAATGTTAGTACAAATTCACAAAATATCTAATTTATTTTGTTTCGTATATTTAAGTTTTATAATTCATCATAATAATTTTATAACTAAATTCAAAATTAATATATCTTATATGAATGTATAAAATATATAAAATAAATTAATAATTCGTTAATGCCGAAACTGAATTATATATCTAATTGGCAGTTTTTTATAAAGCGTCTAATTACCACCTAGTGATTTCTTGAACATTGGGCGTAACCGAAGAGTTTGGTCGTAGAACTCTGCCGGTGAAGGATGGAGACAGAGAGTTGACAGAAAGCTCATGCAAGCCACTTCTGGAAGAGAGAGCAGGATTCTTGTCCCTAAAGCTGAGGATGTGGTCCTTTAGATGCCTGTCCAGGAATCTCAAGATTACATCTACATAGCGGAAAGTGTTACGATGGAGGCGACCCTTTGGGACCCCTCGTGTGATCCAGACAATACTTTCCCAAGGTACCAATACCACAACTCCTTGTCCAGTTAAAATAGCATAATGTCCCGTTGACTACTTTGCATAAGTCTTTCCATCTAGTTCCCATTCATAATAATCATCAAACTGTTGACAACTGGATTGTAGTCAAGTACGCTTGAAGATGCAAGTGTTTGTCAGAGCGAGCATGAGAAAGAATCAATATGGTTGTCTCTGATGAGAGTTGATAGTGTTGCATCCTCTTGAATCACACAAGAGAGAAGTTGGAGTCCATAAAAACTGGTCGTTTACTTAGACTTTTCTGTGACCTAAAAATTAGTATTTATTAAATCACAGAAAATCCAGAGAATATATTTAGCAGCTCCGTCCACCGTATCTCATGAAAAATCTGAAAAGTATTTTAAGAACATAAAACTGAAAAGTAATAAAAACAAAGGAGAGAACAAGATATGGTCCTTGTAAAAGAAACTTTCTTTAACACTTTAGAACTTTTCAGCCACGTGGCCTTCTTTCATTGGACAGTTATTTTAAATAAATAAAATTATTAACTTTTGAATTTTTAAAAACTTTACATGGGTTATCTTGAATATTAACTTGATTTTCCTAATGTGAATTTTATGGTAAAATAGCAAAAAGGGTGATAATCGAAGACTCGAGTCAAATGTCTGGTCTAGTCAAAGACGATGATGTGGCTGAGTATACTACTCCACAAACTACGTAAAAGAAGTAAAGAAACTGTTTGACCAACAAAAAAAAAGAAACTAAATGATAAGTAAATTAAATATGTTTTGCGAGTCCTTATTCCTAAGAATGGCAATAACATTACTCAGACATTTATTGTGCCTCTTTTGTTTAGGCAACACAGTAAACGATGTTATGATATGTTTTCATATTTAGCCAGAGACGTCAGGTTTCTTGAGTCTAAGGTCATTTCTTTGCATAAGAGGAAACTTTGTCACCTGAGTACAGAGCCGCCTACACTAGGAAATTTGAAACATTCCCTTCTGTTAAAATTTTATAGGGCATAGTATATAGTTTGTCCGTAAACAAAACGTTATTGATTGATTCATATTAATTCTTTACTATTAACTTAGATGTTAATATGACAAGTTAATCATATCCTATTATTTTACAGTTACATCCTAATATGTTCATCTTTTTTTTCATCTTCTTTTCTTCTATCATAAAACTTTGTTTTTCTTCATCTTTTAAATTTTTATCTAATATTTTTTTTATCTTATTTGTTTATTAATGTATTTTACAATTTTGAAATAAAAGTTCTGTATATAAGACTTATATATGTTTCAGTTTTATATTTATCAGTTAAACATGACAATGAAAAATCATTCTACCCAAATTTTATTTCAATTTTAATTAATTTTTATATAAGTTCATCATAAAACAATTTGACTTAACATATTATTTTTATTCTGTTTAGGGCATCAAAAATTCTTCGCACGGCTCTGCCTGAGTAGTGTAAGTAATGTGCACCAGCGGAACGATGTTAAAGGGTTGTGAGGTTGAAGTGTGTTCTAAAAAGGAAGGGCTTGAAGTCGCTTGGTTCCGAGCTGTCTTAGAGGAGAACCCTACAAAAAATCAACAGAACAAACTCCGTGTCCGCTACACGACTCGTCTAAACAACGACGGTTCCTCTCCCCTCACAGAAACTGTCGAGCAGAGATCCATCCGTTCGATACCACCAAAGGATCTTCAAAACAGCGTCGTTTTGGAGGAAGGTTCGGTGGTCGACGTGAATCATAAACATGGGTGGTTGGTTGGTTTTATCGTAAAGGAAAAATCAGAGAGTGACAAGTTTTTGATTTACTTGGATTCACCACCGGACATATTCGAGTTTAAAAGAAACCAGTTGCGTGCTCATCTTGACTGGACCGGTTCGAAATGGATCGTACCCGAAACCAAGGTACATACATATACATGTTATTTTGTCTTTTTCTTAACATTGCTTAATTAATTATGTTACTAAAGATTATAAGAAATAACAAAGACGAATGAAATTATTCTTTGTTTTTTTACATCTCTGTTATCTCCTGTGAGCATTGCAGTTTAGATACATGTGAATGGTTAGTTTAGATACACCTGCATTTTTCTTTTGTTTAAATTATGCTTCAAATGAAACTATGGCCTTGGACTGATCTCAAACTTTTTCGAATTAATTTATTAGTAAATATAGTTTTTGTCAACAATTTATTAATATATATAGACTCCTGAATTGTTAGATTTTTTTAATTGAAATTCTTAATAAATGATTTAAGCTCTCCAGAATTTCCTATCGTCCTGAGGCCCTGGTTATGATGCCTTATTGCAAGAAGAAAAAAACTTCGAAGCTTTGTGGTCTATTTTTTGTTGCATGTTACGTGCCTTCTGCTTTCTTTGTTTTTGTTGCATCGAACGTTTAAAATGGTGAAAGGTACATTCTAACATCTCATTTTATTGGCCTTGAAGGAACCGAATAAGTCCATGTTTCACCCCGGAGCAATGGTGGAAGTCAGTTATGTCGTCAGTGATAAAATGGAATTTGCATGGCTCCCAGCGTTGACGGTTTCAGTGGTTAAAGACGACGATAAGAACAAATTCCTTGTCAAGTACTTGAGTCAGAAGTTCAGCACCAGTGATGAGCCAATACAAATACCGGTTGTTGATGCACACCGTGTTAGACCCGCACCACCGCCTGCTTCTTCAACCGAAGAATATACGTTATCGGAAACGGTAGAGGTGTGGCATCGTCTTGCATGGCATCGAGGGTCAGTGATGGGGATTCGCTCTGAGAATATTTACTTTGTTAGTATAGAGTTTACAAAAGAGGAACGTGAGTTTAAGCACTCGGAACTTCGACCCTTGATGGTGTGGGAACATGGGGTTTGGCGTAAAGGACCAAAGGTATAGGACTTCACTAATTTAAAATTCAACTTTGGTTTGTTTGTCTGAATTTGAAGCTTTCTATGTTCTTTCCATATGCAGCAAATGGCCGTAAAGGAGAATACAATTGGCACTTGTTCTGGTGCTAAGCCACTCACTAAAGCTAATAATGTGGCTGTGAGTTTCCGACACACTCGTTTGTTTACATTGATGTCTTTAATGTTTGGTTCACTAACCTCGTTACCTGAAAAATAGGCCACTGGAGAATCGAGTAAGAAGAAGGCTCATGCTGTTATGAATGATAAAACTCCTCAGGGCACAACCCCACCAGTAACATCAACTGGTAAGTATGATCTTCTTAATTAGCCCATTCAGTTTAGCTTCTGCATCATGAATTTTGATCTATATTGTCAATGTTTTCCAGCAGGAGAGTCTGTTTCACTTGTAACCCCATCCCCAATCATAACTATAACATCACTGATACAAACTAGAACTGGAGGAAAAAAATCCTCTGAAAATCCTCTTAATAAAACTAGGATTCAGATTGGCTTGACAAATGATCCCACTCGAAGGAAGGTACAGTTGTGTTTTCTTTTGTTAGAAAATAATCATTCTTTTTACCAAAAAAATAATAATAAGCATTCTAGCCTTTACTAGATTGGCGCTTATTATCTTAGCCATGCTTAATTATTTATCTTTGATATGATTGTTTTTAAAATTTACATGCAGATGCCTAAGGAGAAGAATATCGAAGCTACTAGTAGCAAAAGGCAAAGAGAACAAGTAGTACAACACTCGCACCTGAATAAAACTGGTATGTTTTGGTATCTTTTTCTCTTGCTAAAATCTTTTGTCTCCAAAGATGGTGATGTTGATGCTCAGCCTTTCTTTACTTGGATAGGAAATGTATATGCTACTTTGGAAGATAGGATTAGGCAAAGCCTACAAAAGGTATTTGTTTCACTAATTTTTGTGACTTTTTTTTTTGTTTATTGGTATGAATGTATATATGTTCTTTCCATTTGTAGGGAAAACTTGTAAAGGAAACTCCAAAGAAACCAATAAGGCGCTCTTCTTTTGGTGATAAGCCTATGAATCCACATGACAATGGCCAGATACTCACTCGAGCTGTGAGTTATAGTCTCTCTTTCCCTCTTTCTGCGTGTTTTCGCTTCTTTTCCATGTTTTTTTACAAACCATGTTATCTGATTAGGCCAACGGAGGATTGAAAAATAAGAGGGCTAATTCTATGGTGAATGATAAAGCTCCTCGGGTCATAACATCAATAGGTAAATCTTGAACCTGAATAAAGGAACTTGTATGTCTAAATCGGCATTAGCCATATTAGTTATCTTTGTGTCGTGCCAAATCTTAGTAATATCATTGATTATAATTTGTAGCTGGGACTAGCAATGGTTCAAATGTTGTACAGCCTCTCTCTGCTTGGATAATGGGTTTGCCTTTTGCAAAGACGTTACCATTTTGGAAGACGTATGAATCAGCCGGTTTCGAATGTTTTCCACAACGACCTCACTTCATCCCATTGCGTAAAGATAAAGAGAATCTCCGTGAGTTGTCGGCGGTTGGTATGATAGTCACCTTTTACGGGTTACTAGACGAAGTAAAAGCTCTGAAGCTGGATGATCCCATGAGCAAGCTCAAGGATCTCAGTGTGAAATTTGCCACACTAGAAAAGCATGGTTTCAACATTAAATCTCCTCAAGGTATAATAAACAAATTGTTGTCTCTTAAAGACGTGCGAGCTAAGAAAGTTGAGAAACAACAACGTTTTGAGAACAACATTGAAAAAGAAGAAATAGAAAGTCGCAAGTTACAATATAAGAGGGCTGGGCTGAAGCGCAAGATATGTGAGCTGCAGACACAATCTGAAGTTGCGAAAGTGAAGATGGAAGCCGCTGAGGAAAATATAGCAGCTATGAAGTCACATACGAAAAAGATTGGTCGAGAAATTGAAAATGTGGCGCTTGAGTTTCAAAAAGTTGTATCCGCTTCATGGTAATTAGTTAATACTAACATCTCCTTCCTTTGGTAAATGAAACTAAAAGAGTTGTCTGTGATTGTTGGATATTATGTTTGGGTGTTTAAGGTTAACTACTCTTTGTCGATGATGCTGTTTTGTTTAATTTTATAAGTCATTTCACTGCAAGAAAACATAGTCATTTCTGACGGAATTTCTGACGGAATAAATATTCGTCGGACATTTCTGACAAAATTCTGACGGATTTACGAGAAATATGAAAATTTACCATTCGTCGGTATTTCGTCGGAAATATCCTAGGAATTTCCGATGAAATATCATTCGTCATAAATAATCGATAAAATACCGACGAGCCCCAAGGAAGATTAAACTATTTAGGGTATAGATTTGGGGTTTATGCTTTCATCGGAAATTCATCAGAAATTTCTGACGAAATTCCGACGAAATGAAAAAATTCCGTAGGAAATTCGTCAAAATGTTCCGACAAATTTTTGACGAAACTATTCCTAGGAAATTCCCAACGAACTTCCAACGGATTGCATAACATTCGTAGGATATTCATCATAGCTTTCCGACGAATTTTCGACGGATTGCACAACATTCGTAGGATATTCGTCACAAATTTCCGACGACTTTCCGACGAACTTGAGTTTTAGATATGAAATATTCAAAATAAATGTTAAGCCGGATATATTAAGTGATAAATATGATGTGGGTTAATAATACTTCAATTATTTAAGCTATATATATAGAGAAAAAAGACTAAGATAGCACCAAACCAAGTTTTTGTTCCCAAAGTAGCACTCAAGGCTCAAAGTCACAAAAATAGGTTTCATTAAAAAGGTAAATATACACTTATACCTCTTGGGTTAATTAATCCAAACCATAGGGTTTAGAGTTAAGGGGATGGGGTTTTGGAATTAGAGTTTAAAATTTTATAAAAAATAAATACTAAAATAAAAATAAAAATTTTAAAAATAGTTTCAAAAAGTATTTTTAAATTATAAAAAGAAAATTTTTAAAAAAATAAAAAAAAATTTCGAAAAAAAAATTCAAAAAAAAATTATAAAAATTTTGAATCTGAAAAATATAATCTGAAACTATAAAAAAAAATTTATTTTTTTTATTTTTATTTTATTTATTTATATTTATTTTTGTTTGTTTATTTAATTTTAAACCAATGGTATTAGGGATATTTTACCCTTTAATGAATGTCATTTTTGTGACTTTCTCCTTCTAGTGCTATTTTTGTGACATAAACTTCAAAAGGTGCTATTATTGACAATTGCCCATATATATATATATATACTCTTGCGAATGATGCATCGACATATACATAATATTTCTCGTTAACACTTATACACTTAAGCACATACTTTCCGGTGATCCATCTTATAATCTTTAATTTGTGTTTTTTCAAGTGTTTTTAAACATTATGAAGATTTTAAACCCCTAAAGGTCATCAAATTATTATCAATGGCTATTATCGTTCTATTTTTTATATGTTTCGAACCCCCAATACGTAATTCATCGGAAATTCGTAGGAACTTTCTGACGAATTTATGACAAATTTCCGACGAATGTGTTTCTGATGAATTGCTGACGAAAAAGATATATTCCGATGATTTTCCGACGAACATGGTATATTCGTCGGAAAATAAAATTTGCCCGGGAAAAAGCCAAAATAAAAAATTCCGACGGATTTCCGACGAACACTTTCCGTCAGAAGTTTTTAATATAAAAGCGTAAACCCCTTCTTCTTCCCCATTTCTCTTCTCACTCTAAACACACACAAATTCTCTCAGATTTTCTCTCTCTAATCCGGCGATTCTAAGTCTTAAACTCCTAAAATCTACCTCACAAATTATGTAAGTCATCTCTTTCCTTTTCTCATTTGACTTATGTTACTTTTTGATTGTGAAATTGTGAATTTTAGGTTTTAAATGCTGGATTTATGTTAGGATGAAGAATTTTATGAATTATATGTTAGATTTTGTTACTAGGTTGTGGTTTAGATAGGTTTTGATTGTGATTTTGTGGTTTGTTTATTTAATTTGTTGTTTTATGAAATTTAAAATGTTTTTATTATTTTATAAAATGTTTTTCAAAATTTTAAAACCTTTTTGGAATTTTTATAAATTTCGAAAGTTTTATGTAAATATATATATATATATATATAATTTTCAAGTTTTTATTATTGTTGTTGTTTTAAATTTTTTTTTTTATTTTATAAAACTTTTTAAACTTTTTATAAAAAAAATTAAGTTTTTATAAAAAGTTTAAAAAGTTTTATAAAATAAAAAAAATGTTTTAAAACAACAACAATAATAAAAACTTGAAAATTATATATATAAAAAGTTTTTAAGTTTTTAAGTTTTTTACAATTTATAAATCTTTTTCTGGTTTCAAAAGTTTATCAAAACAATTTTCACTTTTTTTAGAACGTTTCAATCTATAAAAGGTTTTTGTGTTTTTTTTAGATTTAATTAAAATATTTTTCAATTTTTAGGAAATGGGTTCAACTATTACAATTTTTTTAAAAAAATTTCTTTAAACGTTTTTTCTTTATCTATAAATATTTTCAATTTAAAAAACATTTTATTTTTAAAAAAAATTATAATAAAATTTATTATAAACGATTTTAAAAATAATTATATTACAAAAACGTCTTCCTAATTTTAAGTTTTTTTGTATTTATATATAAAGAATTAAAAATATTTATTATGAATGATTTTTAAATTTTGTTTTTAAGTAATTCAGTAAAATATTATATTTAAAATATTTTTTTTTATTTTTTTAAATAGTTTACAAAATTTCCGACAGATATCATTTGTCGGAATTTTGTCGGAAATTTGTCCGTCGAAATTTCGTCAGAAATTTACCGTCAGAATTTTGTCAGAAATTTATCCGTCAGAATTTTGTCGGAAATTTATCCGTTGGAAATGCGACGGAAATTTGTCCGTCGGAATTTTGTCGAAAATTCGTCAGAAAATCCGACGAAATTCCGACGAATTTTTTTTTCTAACGAATTAGAACCGACGGTCTTTTTCGTCGAGAAATGGTTTATTCCGACGGATTTCCGACGTAAATCGTCTGTAAGAAACAAGCTGTTTTTTTGTAGTGTTTGTCTTTATAAGTCATTTAACCTGTCTTGGTCTCAGTGATACTCTCTATCTCCTTACCAATAATCTCTCTTTTACAAAGTAATATTCAAGAAAATTCAGTGTGCTACATTTAGTGGTACCTCTATGCGGGAAGTTACCTCTCTTGCACCAGTAGCACAAGCTACCAGGCCTTATGAGCTAATGGCTCGATTCTACTGCAACGGTGACCATGAAAGTTATGAAAATACTCTTTATAACAGATGTTTTTGCATGGCTTTTGATAGATTTTGCAAGCTCCCAAATTTTAATTTCTCTCACGGGATAAATCATTTGATATAGTTATTGATAAGCTTATCTCTTGAAGTTATTTCTTTTCTTCTCGTTAATTTTATTCGGTTCCTCACTAAGGACAAAAGTGAGTGGGTGTCAGTTAACCTTTGTAAGTGAGATATGTACAATCTGACTGTCACGCATAAAACTCTAAACACATGATGTGAACGTAAAGAGATGTCCTTTTATATTCCTTTACAACTATGTATAAATTCAATAATTCAGATTTGAGACTTCTATCTGATCCATTATAATTATGGCATTAAGAGAATCCACAAAAGTAAAGAGTAAGACAAGAGAAGAAAATACATTGCTTTCTTTCAATTCATAAACATTAACTTAAGATGAAGACAAAAATTAAAAATTAAACATAGGAACTGGTCTTTTCTGTGACCTAGATTATTACTATTTTATCCAAAACATGTATGGCAAAATTAGTAGTCCATGACTCAAAATTGTTTTATTGCATTCATATAAACAGCAAACGGTAAAGTTTGATTATACGAAAAAGAACACTAAAGTACTAAACTGTAAAGCATTATGTTAACCCAAAAAAAATTTGTAACGCATATGAGACTTTAATTTGAAACGTGATTTCAACTTTTTCAAAAGGTCCTTTTGCAAGAAAAAGGAACATGCAGAAAAGAACAAATGAAGTCCTCATAAACATATGAATTACTATAAACTTTAAAGATCATATAAATATGTAATATACTTAATCGTATGTGTATGCATATATTGTGTGTTCTAACTTAATAAATTATCTGCGCACTGGAGCCTAAATTAGTAAGAGAGATTCACACGATACAAAGTGAAAAAAATAGTGAGATGGATAAAAATCATTCATCAAATTAAGGTAGCTGATATTTTTAAATATCATAGTTTTTTCTTTAAATTATCATTATTTCAATTGATAACAAACTTATTTCATTATATGTATATTTTATTTTGACATGATATACCGTAAACAATTCTTTATTAAATGAAACTTACTACTCAATCTATACGAAATGGTTAAACAAAAATATACGATAATCAGTTTATGTGTGTTTAATAATGATCTTTTATTTTGTTTACCAAAAAATAGTTAGATGGATAAAAAATGTTTATTTCGAGATATAAAATGATTTTGAGACAATTAAACTCATGAAAACAAGTACGTACGTGAGTATAGAAATGAATTACAAAGCTGAAACGGCAAGAAGCCGGAGCAAGAAACAAGGAACGGCGGCGAAAACAACGGAGAGGAGAACTCCGGGAGCTTGAGAAGACGGATTAGCAAGAGAAGAAGCCGGCGGTGGAGCGGATGGAGCAAAGGCTGGATCAGGATCGGCCATAACGTCATCGTTTTCAGGATCCGGAAGGGTTGAATTAGTAGAAGGGATGGTTTGAGTGGAGGTGGCGGCTGGAGAAGGGAGGAGAGGAGCTATCTCCGGCGAGATCTGGTCTTCAAAAGGAAAGATTGTTGGAGAAGATGGGATTGTATTTGTCGTCGGCAAAGAGAAGGAAAGTGAGGAGAGAGAGATGAAGGTGATGAGTGTTAAGATTAAAGATGAAGCCATATGTCTTTTGTTACTGTAATGATGAACAAATCAATGCTAGCTTTTTTTTTTTTGTTCGTGCTCTCTTTCTCTCTACTGATCAGTGATCAAAGTGCATTTATGTTGTAATGATACTGCCTCTATAAAGAAACTTTTAGCTTCAATAGTAAGAAATTAGAATTTGATTAAAAATGAATTATATTTATGTCTCACTTTATTAATGGTTTAAAGAATATGTGTTCGGTGGAAAAGGTTTTCCTTTTGGACGTTCAAGCAAAAAAGCTAAGTGGTGTAAGAGTTTTTCTTTTCGGTTGTTGGTTTCGATGATATATGTATTTGAATGTGAGTTTGCTACTTTGCTTAAGGTTTTTGTTTACTTTCTATACAGTGTTATTCAATGTGTGATAAACTGAACCTTATCTAATTGGAAAATGCATAAACACGAAATCAAACAAAGTTGAAATTAGTTAAAATATTAATTTTGATTCTTGAATAATGGCTAACACAATATGTACCTAACCTAAGACTAAACACAACTAAAAATTAAATTTGATATATTTTGTTATTTATCGAAGTTGAAACCCTATTAAAATCGACCTATACTATATTGGACAATTCTCTCAAATAACTCATTTTAAGTTTTTGTCACAAAAATAGCATTCAAGAAAATGACCAAAATAACCCATTTTTATTTTGAAATTTTTAATATATTTTTTTTTAATTTAAAATCATATTTCCAGAATATCACTTCTTAACACTAAACTCTAAGTCTAGATTTGTTAACCCTAGTGTAAAATACACCTTCACCTTTTAATTAAATTTATTTTGGTCATTTTCTTCACTAAAGACTATTTCTGTGACAAAAAATTTAAAAAATGTTATTCTAGTGAATTTCTCTACCATATTTTGTTTCGTTTCAGCTACTAATCCAATAGAAAAGAAAAACCGAAAACAATAGTTAGTAAAAAAAAAAAGTTAGTGGAACCTCATGAACCAACATAAAAGCAGTCTATATATTGGTGTAAACATATGATCATTGTGGTGATAGAGTGAAGTTAAAGTTTCTAGTAAGTTGGAAGCCATAGTAAAGTTTGTAAAAACAAGAAAATTACGAATAGTCTTTTTTTTTTTTTTTTTTTTTGATCAAACAGTCCACTAGTTACATATATAAATTTAGTAATGTCGACGTAATTGTTGGACAAAAAGAGAGTAAAACGAACCCAACAGGCTTATCATGGGCTCACTAAGCCCAAGCCCACTTCCGTAACACAAAACATTCAGACAGAAAAGTACCTTTTGTTTTCCGCCTAATGTCTCAACTCACCACCAATCCCCAGCCACCTACCACTCTGGTTTTTAGTGTATAAAGTTGTAAGAAAAAAAAAATGTGAAAAAGGCCGCACGGTTCCGTTGACGACGACGGCTCTCAATGTCTGTTTTTTTAACTAATCCTCGTCTCACCTACCCTCCTCCTCATGCCCTCTCCACCCCTCGACCGTCACCAACCTCCGTCGCTAACCTCCGTCTCCCCGCCGCTGAGTTCTCTCGCCGCTTCAAATCTAATTTCTTCTCCGCCGAATTATCTTCCCCGCAGACCAGGAGCGTGCCGGTTCCGGTAGTATTTTCCGATCAACAGCGACGTCGGAGCATAGAGCCAAGCAATGTCTATGTTAGTGATTCTTTCCTTTGGTTCTGTTCTGTTTTGGAGTTGATCGGTTCAGACAAAGTTCGTCTCTTTGGTCTGATATTTTTGGAATGAAGTGTTTGGTGTTTCGTTTTAGGACATTAGTATTCTCAATCGATCTTTAGGACTTGTTTTAGTTCTAAGTAGTTGTTGGATTTGAGATTAGAGCTTAAAACGATGAGAGCTTAAAAAGAGTTTGATGTTTCGTTTTAGGACATGACTTTGATGTTTAGTTCTTTTAAGTAGGCAGTTGAATTTGAATTTGGAGATGAAGAAGATGAAAGCTAATAATGGATTGTGAAACTTATAGGTGGCTTCAAGTACCACTGGAATGGAGATCGGAAGTCAAGAAACTGTGAAGAATCCGAGTTTGATCTGTGCTCCAGTGATGGCGGATTCGATAGACAAGATGGTGACTGAAACGTGCAAAGCTCAGGAATTGGGTGCAGACTTGGTGGAAATAAGATTAGATAGTCTAAAAGAGTTCAACCCTCTTGAGGATTTGAAAACTATCATAAACAAATCTCCTCTCCCCACTCTCTTCACCTACAGGTTTGTCTGTGTGTGTGTGTTCAAGCTTGAGACCTTTTTTTACCAGCTTGTGTCGAGTTTTTTTTTAATATGCGGGTTGATCTAGTGATATAGAGTTGACTGGCTATTATACTGCCTGAACCGAGTTTGAAATGTATTCCAACTAGTACCAGGGTAGCTAGATTGTCTGTTAATGGACTACCATATAAACTGAATGGGCCTAATCCTAAGCCCAGACTGGCTAAGTAGCAACAACTTTGTTGTGTGGAGCTTTCAATGAATGATCTTGCCTTCTTGTCCTTTCAAGTTGTCTGCTAGTTCTTGTGTTGCACTATGAGTAAATGTTGCTGTGTTCTATAGGCCAAAATGGGAAGGTGGTCAATATGAAGGTGATGAAAATGAGAGGCTGGATGTGCTCCGTTTAGCCATGGAACTAGGAGCTGATTACATTGATGTTGAGCTTCAGGTTCTCATCGTATAAACTGTAGAAAGAGGTGTTTCTAATGCTAATAGCTTCTCCTAACTTCTTATTTGTATGTTTAAAAGGTTGCAAGTGAGTTCATCAAATCGATTGAAGGAAAGAAGCCTGAAAATTTCAGAGTCATTGTCTCATCACACAACTATCAGAACACCCCTTCCGTTGAAGATCTCAGTGACCTTGCCTTAAGAATACAACAAGCTGGAGCCGACATAGTGAAAATCGCTACCACTGCTGTGGACATCACAGATGTTTCTCGCATGTTCCATATAACCTCAAATGCTCAAGTAAGTTTCATTATATAGAATCAAGCGTTTTTGCTAATCTCTGATTGTGATTCTCTGCTGTCAACTGTTTGAACTTCAGGTTCCCACAATTGGACTTGTTATGGGAGAAAGAGGTCTAATGTCTCGGATTCTTTGTTCAAAGTTTGGTGGATATTTAACCTTTGGAACCTTAGAATTTGGGAAAGTCTCAGCACCTGGTCAACCAACGATCAAGGATCTGCTGGATCTTTACAACTTTAGAAGAATTGGTCCTGACACTAAGGTGTATGGGATCATTGGGAAGCCTGTCAGTCACAGCAAATCACCTATTGTTCACAATCAAGCTTTCAAGTCGGTTGATTATAATGGAGTCTATGTCCACCTCTTAGTTGATGATCTTGAGAGCTTTCTTAAAACATACTCATCCTCTGATTTCGCTGGATTCAGGTAAATGTTTGCTCCAGTGATTAAAATAAATGAACATAAATATGTTTTGTGTGTATGATGTAAATCTGTTTTACATGCAGCTGTACAATTCCTCACAAAGAAGCTGCATTGAAATGTTGTGATGAGGTTGATCCATTGGCTAAGGTCTGGTTTGCTAATAACCCCAATGACTGTTTGATAGAGTAATTAGTCCATCCTGCTTCACCCTGAGTGCTTGATTTATTATCTTTATTCAGTGTTCTCAAAATCCGTAAATAAATAAAACAATTTTCTTAAAATCCGATTAAACTGTTTTAAATTGGTTAAAATTGGTCTAAATCGATCTGAATTGGTTTTAAATCTGTTAAATTAAGCAATAATGTTAGTGCAAATCCACAAATTTGTCTAGTTTTTTTTTTGTGTATGTAATTTTTGTAATTTTATAATTAAACCCAAAAACTATATTATCTAATGTAAATGTAAAGTATACAAAAAATAAATCAAGAAAACGCCTAGTTACAACGTGGATAGTTCTTGAGCATTGTCTTTTTACAGTCTATAGGAGCTGTGAACACTGTACTAAGGAGACAAAGCGACGGCAAGTTGCTGGGATACAACACGGATTGTATTGGTTCCATTTCTGCTATTGAGGATGGCCTTCGAAGTAAGTTCTATCTTCACAGTTTTAATCTGGAGAAATGTCGGTTGGACTCATGTAGCCTTTTTTTTCTTTTGTTAAGGCTCAAGTGATGCAAGCAGTGTACCTTCTTCTTCATCTACTTCGCCATTAGCTGGTAAAACAGTGGTGGTTATTGGTGCTGGTGGAGCAGGCAAGGCACTTGCTTATGGTGCAAAAGAGAAGGGAGCCAATGTTGTAATTGCTAATCGAACTTACGGTAAAAACACATATCCTATTTGGTTATTTTCCCCTTTATATATTCTATTAATGGTCATGCTTGGCGTTGACATTACTCCATCTCTTTTGGCTGTCATGTTGTGTTTGTGAAGAGCGAGCACTAGAACTTGCAGAAGCAATTGGAGGTAAAGCGTTATCTCTCACGGATTTAGATAACTTCCATCCGGAAGATGGCATGGTATTGGCTAACACTACCTCTATGGGTATGCAACCAAATGTTGATGAGACTCCCATCTCCAAGGTTATTAGCTCTCCTTGTAACATTTCTCCTTTTGCTTTCTCTCAATAACTAAGGAGCTGTTCTTAAACTTATAGCTTCTTTTTTGTTTCTCCAGCATGCATTGAAGCATTATGCACTGGTCTTTGATGCGGTTTATACACCAAGAATCACACGACTGTTGCGGGAAGCAGAAGAATGCGGAGCCATAACTGTGTCAGGCTCAGAGATGTTTGTGAGGCAGGCCTACGAGCAGTTTGAGATTTTCACCGGTTTGCCTGGTAAGTGTGACTCATGTCTCTGACTCACTTTTACCACTCACCTGGACTAATATGAAAGCTTTTATGTTCCATTGTTTTTGCTGCAGCTCCAAAGGAACTATATTGGCAAATCATGTCAAAGTACTGAGAGTCTGAGACCTCACACTTGTGTATGTGTTTCTTACTAGCATTTGTATTCTCACTTATGTGAGGACATAGCTGATTGATGCTCTCTGTGTACTTATAAATAAACGATAAAAGCTTGTTGAGTTTATGGAAAGACAGAGTTTTGCAGAGTGCTTGTCAAATTTGTGCAACTCTTTTTTCAATGGCAAAACATTTATAACACACTTTCAATACCATATATATACTAATTATATCAAAACTTCAACTGATTACACATTTGGAAGTTGGGTTTATTACAAGCAGTTTTTCTAAAAATCGGTTTAGGGAGCAAATCGGATTTAAACGAAACGATTTTTCTGGATCAATTTTTGAACATTGATTTGAAGCAAGTCTTTTCACCTGATACACGAATTTCTCTTTTACAAATTATCATCGTCCCCTAAATAAAAACTAAAAATACAAAAGGGGCACAAGAAAGGAACATGACTAACAGACTCGAAGAAGAGTGGTTATATATATTTACATTTTACAAGTCACAACACCTTCACCTTCTTCTTCTTCCATGGTACAAACTCAACGAACAAAGAAGCCACAGGAAAAGAGATGTCATACTGGATTTGAGTTCTGTGCAACACGTACACGCCAAGCGAAATAATAAAGGTACAATGAGTTTAAGCACACAGCTATCCCAAAACCAAGAATCCCTGCAAAGAGTATAGCATATATCGCAGGTAGTCTCACCTGAAACATAAGAGTGTGTTTTGATTTATTATTCAAATGCAGCAAAACTGATTTTAAGTGAGAGATTATATTGCTGCTTACTATAGTATATAGTAGATGAACCAATATGCCCACAAGCGCAAACTCAAGTGCTGCATATGTCCATATGTACTCTCTAATAGCTGCAGAGTCATTTTGTAATTACATAAGTGTTTTAAAAGTTTGTTGGCTAACAAAGGAAAGAGATAGGGTGGTTGTGTTTACCAAGGACACTGGCGAAAACGGATGCTAAGAAGCCCAACGTTAATGAAAATGGTCCTGCTATGTAGACAGCTTTAGAAGCCAAGTCCCTAATCTACAAAAGAAACATATAACAATCTTGTTAATATCTTTAAGTATCAACCAAAATAAATAATTTATCTTGGTGGCTACCAGTAATTGCTCAAGGAAGAAGAAGTAACAGACACTGCTGATCAGAACCAGCACCACAAACTCTTGCCAAGCACTGCAACCAAACCATTCAATTTCTCAGTAGACTGGTGAATATAAAGAAGAATCTATAGAAGTTAAAAGAGGTACCTAGCGGTTTGTGTTTGCATATTCTGTTGGCCGCGAGCACGTCTGTTGTTTGTTTGATTAGCTGTGGGCACACGAAGCAACGTAACCGGTAAGTTCTGTACTTCTTGTCTACAGACGTCACAGGTTCTTGTCCCCTTTGTACTAAACCACTTAATGGCACACGCTTCATGAACAAGTCTGAGATCACCTTTGCAGCTGCACTCCATTTTCAGAGTGTTGCCTTCTTCCAACACGTCTAGGCAGATTCTGCACACAGCTTCTTCTTCCGGAATCTCTTCATCGGTTTCTTCCGTAGGAACTGGAGAGGTTTGATCTGCTAATGAAAGAGTAGTAAACACCATCAGCAGCGTAAAATGCCAAAACTCAAACATTTAGATGACAAAAACATGTACCTGCATTTGCCTCAGAGGAAACATGAGCTTTGTGGTTGTCAAATGAAATAGATCTCACAATCACTATGTTTCTTCCAGGCATGGACAAGGATCTTGTAACTGATGGATAAGTTGAATCTTTCTGTAACAAAATACAATCTTCTTTTTCTCCTTTTTCCTGCTAATATGTTGACAAGAACAGAAACTCCTTTTAGCAAATTTAATATCTAATGCACATTGTAACTGTAAGATGGCAAATAACTCACGTTAGGCGGTTCAGCTGGCACAGGAGATAACTTTGAGGCGTGTCTAGATGGAAGGGACAAGCATCTTTTCCAGTAAGGAGAAGTTGTTGAACCGGAAGTAATAATAGTCTTTATAGGTGTTTCCATGAGATAGGGAGATAGTAGAGAGCTTCTCTCGCTTTCAGGATGAGGGACTACAGCTTTCTTTTTGAAGCTTAGGTTACGCAAGATTCCTCTTGGTGAGGATGTAGTAACGCTTTTGAATGAGCTCGTGGACTTCAGTGAACTCTTTGGTCTAGATGGTATTGAAAGATCCAAGTGGGTTCCACTCTGTAGAGAGCTAGACACATCTTCAGTAGATTCTTCTTTCACCTGATGCTCAGCCTATATAAGTAGTAAGTCATTAAATTAATATGTTTGCGCGCGGTAATTGTGAACTCTCGGGAGAATCGATGACTGCATCAAAGATGCACTTGTTATTACACCTGTAAATTCTGAATTGGCTAGTTGTAAATAGCCCCAGGACTATGGAATAAAAGATTATCCCGGACCTACACCGAGGTATTGACGGTGATTCTCAAATAATACATGTCAAAGTTCAGGCCTTTCTCATGCACAATAAAAAACTGAAAATGATTACAACATCTTCTCATAAAAAGAGATACTCAACATTTTCAATTTCTACCAATCACATATTAGTCCTTTCAGAACTCTAGATCAATGATACTTGGAACTAATAAAAAACATAAGCTTGCTTTCCTTTACTTGACTCTCTAAAAGATACTAACTTTGCAATGGTACACAAATGCAAAGCTAAATGGCTAAAGGACTAACATGTCAACAGGTTTGAACTTCTCATTTCACATTTATTCCGTATAAAACAATTACAAATGGCTCAGTTTTGTAATGAAAACATAAACAAATAAAAAAAGGGAGAAATGCCTACTAAGTGAATTAAACAAATCAAATCCAGATTCCAGAGGAAGAGACAACAAAGATGTCAGAAAAATCAGAAAGAGAGAACAAAGATGTCACCTTTACCTTATAATCTACAAACCCATCAATAATAAAACGTTACAGATACGTTTTCTAGCGATTCTTCTACATAAGGCGCATGGTATGAGGAAAAGCTTTTAAATTTACCTAATAATCTACAAACCCAGAATAATTAAACCTTATAAGGTTTTAAAGGGAAGAGACAAACATTTTTTTTTGTTTTTTGTTTGGAGACAAAGCACACCTGAGGAGGAGATGAGGAAGAAGAACCTCCCACGATTATAGCAATCTCGGGTTGTTGAGCTGCCTGATCTTGTTGCTTCATCGTCATCGTACCAATACTAAACCGGTGATATAAATTAGTACTGTTTGTAATCAAAGCTGCTCGACAAATATTCTGAGCAGAGAGATGAGAATCAAACTATTTAATGAAATTTATTTGAGGTTTCTTTTTATACAGTTGAATCCACGACTGACATTATACGTTGCCACTCACACTCCTTTATTTACTCTGCTTTGCTTTCCTATTATCCAGTTTAAATTATTTTTTTTCTTCTAATTATGTGATTTTGGAAATGATGTGTTGTATTGGTTTTTAAAGTTTTACCAAAAAGTCTACATTTGAAAATTAAAAATTATCACCTTTGAAGATAGGTTGATGAACTTTACAAGTGGTACTATGTATTTAATATTTTTAATATGCATAAAACTATAAACTATTCCAATTTCCAAATAACATACAAGTCACTCACGATGGTCTTTAAATATTCGCGTCTTTAATACCTCACTAAATTTTCTTTGTATAAACTACTATATCCTCATGTAATGTATTAAACCACGTGTTACAATGATACCCTCGAATGAAAATAACAAAGGTATAGTTTGGTGGGGGTTTGAGAAAAGCTTGGATAGGTTTTGGTTTAACTTTAAGTGTTGGCAAATGTTCATTTAATTTAGGCTAATGAAAAGAGAACACTAAATCAGTTCTTATATGTTACCACAATACTTGACACATCTTTTAAAATCAACACACTTGATCGAATTTAAATTTTTGCAACTAGTCTTGAACAATTGTCATAGAATATGATTTTGGAACCGAGAGAATATAATTTAATATTATGTGTATAAAATATAAATAAAACAAAAAGATAGTAAAAAATATAATAATTAAAAAATTAGGTTTAGGATGTGGAGATTATGGTTTAGAATTTAAGATTTATTATATAAAATTTAAATAATAAATTCAAAAATGTATTTTGAAAAATTAAAAAAAAATAAGAAAAATATAAGAAAAAATCAGAGAAAAATCTGAAAAAAATTCAAATTTTTTTTTATATTGTTCTTTTTTAAAAAAATTTCTAATGAAACAAGAATATGTTTATGGTTATAATTATGGTTTATTTCATCAAGCTGAAATCAATAATCAGTCATAATTTTTTGTGTTGTTAGAATAATTTTTTTAGGTGAACAAAAAATTCTTCAAAATTAGATTTATGAATTTTCCCCTTTACCATTAACGTAAGAGAACAATACTGATGAGCATTAAAATTGTATATTCAAGCACGAAAATTGTATAGAAAAACATTTATAATAACATATGCGATATAAAATTTATTTGTTTGTGTCTTTGTCAATATTTATTTAGTTGTTTTATCTGTATATTTTCAGCTTTAATCTTGGACTAATAGAATAGCAAATATCTCAAATTAACCCTCACAATAGATTCTAATGTCATGTTTTCAAACAATTTTCATTTATAACAGTAGCAAACTGTATTTCAGTTTTAATAATATATATGAGATGGGTTATGTCATGACATTATTTGAGAATGTCAGAGATGTGTGAAAGAAGCTCATACACATGATATAAATAACCTGTCTAAAATGTACAATGATAATTGTGATATAAATAACCTGGCATGATACAATGTCAGAGATGTGTGAAAGAAGCTCATACACATGACATTATTGCTCTCTCTTAGTAGCCAGAGATATTTGAAAGAAGCTCATACACATGATATAAAGAGAGAGCATTACTTTCACTTGCTATATATGATGAATATGTGACATAGTAAGAGTATACAACAGAAAAACAAACAAAGGGGGAAAATAGGAATACCGAATAATGCCATCATCATGATCATTATCATTCATTAGACAGGTTTTTTATCTGTAGAATGATAATTGTGATATCATCAGTCCTATTCTCATGCTCCAACCACAGTTTATATGATTCTGCTGCAGCTGCTGCACATCCATCTCTCGGATCAGCATATCTCCCCACCTGCAAACACACACACACTTCTCAATCACTCTATAGACAAGAGTTGTGTCATAATTACAATACCTTCTGATTTTGGACTTGGCCTACAAAGGATGGCATGATAATCCCTTTGCCAAAACTTCCTCTCTACTTTAGCTTGATACTCCACAAGATCTCCATTGTCAATCTCTCTAGCCATAAACGTGATGTATGACTTGAACCCATTCACCTTGCTCAGATTAGCCCTCACAATAGATTCTAATGTTAGTTTGGATCCCTCCTACACCAAAAACAAATTGTCGATCAAATATTGGTAAGTTGTCTCACATGTCTAATTAAGATATGAGTTAATTATATACCTTCATCTCATTGTATTTGTTCAGGGCCACATCTACCATGTTTTCCATGTACTGGCGACCCGTAAGCCCGGTAGGATATAATTGATTATCAAGATCAACAGGAGAAAAGTAACGAAGTCGTCCCGGGTAGACTTCTCCATCAACAAAGAAACCCTGAGAGTGAGCACACAAGCATTTGACTTTGGATATACAGATTAACAAATTTTAATTTAGCCCAACAGAAAAATCACCATATATCCAATCCAAATTCAAAGTTATTGTATGGTTGATTCATAAAATCAATCAAATATATGTTCATTTTTATAAGTAGAATCTACAAAGTACCTTATTCTTGTACATCTGAGGTCTATATAGACGCATTTTTTCAATTTCTTCCTCTGAGGGAGCTGTCTTCGTTGGGGGTTTGAAATCGGTTCCCTCGTCGAAACTATCCACATCCCATGCTTGTTCACTTTCACGACTGGACTCATCACTAGACTCCCCATCGGTGGTAGAATCCGAGTACTCAACATCCATCGGCTCTTCTTCAAGATAGAAAAAAAATAAATAATATAGCTATTTTAACAAAGCAGAAAGATGAACAAACTTCTTAAGACGTTTGGTTCAAGTCAGTAACACAGAAGTTTAAATTGACGTTCGTGGGTTCTAAAATATGCAACAAAAACAGAAACATTAAGTGACACAGTACATATATAACACACAAGTGTTTGTGGGTTCCAACACAACATTACAAAATAAAAACAATCAAAAACGATGCTTAATGAAGAACCATATGCTAAGAGTGTATGTATACCTTTGGGTTCTGGAGTTGGCCTGCAAAAGATGACATGAGTTTTCTTTTGCCAAATTCTCTTGTCTGTTTTTGCCTGGTACTCTACAAGTAGATCACCATTTGAAGACTCTCTGGCCATAAAGGTAATGTAGCATTTGAGCCCACACGCCAAATCAATGATAGACCTCACAATAGATTCACATGTCACCGTTAACCCCTACAAGAGAAGTCTACACCCAGCATTAGGAAAAAATTAATTCTAAAGTGAAAATTGATATAAAGCCAACCTTGATCTTGTTGTATCTTTCCAGGGCCAAATCAACCATGCTTTTCATGTACTCACGGCCAGTAAGTCCATTAGCACCACTGTATTCAAATGGTTCATCGAGATCGATGGGGAAGAGTTGTCTGTAGAGTAGGCTCCCCGGGTAGCTATCTATATCAACGTCGAATCCCTGAGAAAACCACCAGCAATGATCATGATCATCAAGTTTATCAAAGTTACACACTATCAAGAGACAAACCTTGCTCTTGTACATGGAAGATCTGTACCGATGCATCTTCTGACCTATCTCATCGTTGGGATCAAGATTCCTTCTAGGTCTGTAGTCGAATCCATCGTCGAAACTATCCACTTCCCATTCTTGGCCTTCCTCGCGGCTGGACGCGTCGCTTTCCTCGCATTTCTCCTCCTGTTCTTCGTTAACGTCGCCTACACCACCGTCTTCGACATCATCGGAAGAATCCAGTAAAGAACCGCCATTCGCCTTAGGCATCCCTGTAGCCGTAGGCCGTGTCTCCTTGCCGAGCTCCATGGGTTTCGTGACGTTCGTTATCATCGAAGTGCGTTGAATAGATTCAGACGTCAACAACTTTTGAATTAACCCTAGGACGTAAGGCAAAAGGTTACTACAAATCAACAATGGGTTAATCTCTGGTATAGAGATTTTTATAATTATAAATTAATATTGTAAATATCCTTTATTAGTTTTAAGATTTTGTATGTAGTCAAAATGTCTTTTTATAAAAATAACATAAATAAGAAAAAAAATTCCAGATCTTTTAGATCTTCTCCATTTTCTTTTCTGGTACAAATCCAATGAATTCTTATCAGGATTTATCAATAATCTCCACAAAACTAATAAAGCAAAAACAGTTTCAAACCTCTTTGACCATCATCATATATTAGTACGAGATACAACTATGCATTAAAACAATATTGTCATATTTTTTAAAATTTTGTCAATATCTATGTGTTAACCCCTATGAAAATATTGTAATTTTGGTAAATACTAAATGCTTTATATACTGAAGCCTATAATCTTTAGTGTTGTTTTAAAATTTCTAACCACATTCTAAATTTGTATTAATGTATTTTAAGCTCTTTTTCATGCTATGTGAGAATCCTTATAATTTTTTTATCAATTATGATGATTATGATCATCAAGTTTTTATCAAAGTTACACACGATCAAGAAATAAACGTTTTCTAGCGATTCTTCATCCACATAAGGCGCATGGTATGAGGAAAAGCTATAAGATTTACCTAATAATCTACAAACCCAGAATAATTAAACCTTATAAGGTTTTAAACGGAAGAGACAAAGATTTTTTTTGTTTTTGTTTGGAGACAAAGCACACCTGAGGAGGAGATGAGGAAGATGAACCGCCCACGATTATAGCAATCTCGGGTTGTTGAGCTGCCTGATCTTGTTGCTTCATCGTCATCGTACCAATACTAAACCGGTGATATAAATTACTGTTTGTAATCAAAGCTGCTCGACATGTACTCTGCGAGAGAGAAGAGAATCAAAGTATTTAATGAAATTATTTGAGTTATTATTATGGTTTAAGTTATTTATGTGCGTATCAAAAAAATTCTTCAATTTTGTTAGTCTGATACACGAAGTTCACTATTCCCTTCAATATTTCTCTAGATAATTCTAGTATATCTTTTACAATTACTTTCAAAAGGAGAAAATCAATTCAGTGGTCTACCGGAAGACAAAAACATTTAAAAGAGTAATATTTTCCTAAGTAAATTATTATTATTAACTAATGGATGGTTCATATCTTTTGCATGCAACTTTCGTTCCATGAGCCACTTTTATTTGCTTTAGGATTTTAACTTTCTTCTTCCTCATTTTCTTTCTATGCTTGTTCTTTTGGGTCTACTAATTTAAGCAAAAGAAAAATGCCTTTGTTTTTTTTATTTCTCTGGACTGATGTGGATGCTACTTCAAAGTGTTGGCAAGTTTTTCTTGGTCTTTTATCCTCATTGTTTTGTTTTTTCTTCCCAAAATTTGTGTGGAATCAAGAAACTGACTTTAATGTTTGTTTGGGCCATTTGTATTTGCTTTAGGGTTTTGACTAGCTTCTTCTTCTGATCGCTTCTCTTTTCATTATTCATTACGTTTCTGCCTGTTTCTTTCGTTCTTTCGGATTTATTATTATTATTATCTAATCAAAAAAAATGTTTTTCATCTGACTTAGATGTTTTAGTAAGTTTATAATTTCTTAGGTTTTTATCATATATTTTGTTGTTGTGAGAACAATTTTCTTGACTTTGCTATATCATATTTATTTAGCAGTAACCAGTGAAGAGATTGGAGCTCGCACTGCACACCAGAGAAGAGCTCACTTTTTGTGCATTCTCTTTTTGCAGCAAAATGATGAAAAAACACAAAAAGTGAATTGGGTGTTTCATCCCAAAGAAGATGCCCACATAATTTTCATTGAAGACGAATTGAACACTGCTCATGTTGGTATAATCATAGAAATCGATGAAGAATTCAGATTTACTATGTGAGGTACAGTGAAAAAATGTTAATTTGTACAATGTAAAACTAATGTTTATTGCTTATTAGTTATTTATCCTGATTTTTTTAGTTGTTGTTTAGGAGATTTACAAAGTGAGGCTAAGTGGCTAACAATACCCAACAAGAAAAGTGTAATACTCAAGCATACATCCAGATCAGGTTAGCCTGATTGATATTCAGAGTAAAGGTGCACAACCCATTAATTGGTAAAAGCCCAACTTTTGATGTTGTGCTTGAACTTTTCAAATAAAAATGTATATTTAGAGTTTCATTCTATTTTTTTATTTGTGTTCTCAATATTCCACGTTAACAAGCACACACTAGCAAGGTGTATGCTTAAAACCATCAATTAGGTTCAATTGTGACTAAAACGCAAACTTAGTGTTTCCCTTTGAGCTTCATTTTAACTTCAAATCCGATTAAACTGGCGAATAGTTTTTACCTTAAACTAGGTCTAATTAGAAAATAAGACAAAATTTAAACATATAAAGGCGTATCCTATTTCGGAATAAGTTTCTCTGTTCATAATGTCTTATAAGCTTAGTAGAACATCGATCTGATTCAAAAAATCAAAACAAACTCAATTACCATAATAATTTAATAACTATCTAACCTAAGATTAGAAAAATGCATCCATTAGCCAATAATTACAATATCATACCTTCTGATTTCTGACTTGGCTTACAAAGGATAGCATGATGTTCCCTTTGCCAAAACTTCCTCTCTATTTTAGCTTGACACTTTACAAGATCTCAATTGTCAATCTCTATAGCCACAAACATGATGTATGACTTGTACACATTCACCTTACTCAGATTATCCCTAACAACAGATTCTAATGTCACATTGGATCCCTAAACAAAAACAAATTATCGATCAAATACTGGTCAATTGACACACATGTTTAAAATCATATACCTTCTTCTCATTGCATTTATCTAGAAGCACATCCATCTTGTTTTCCATATAATGGCAACCTGTAAGCCCGGTATGATATAATTCCTCATCAAGATCAACCGAAGAAAAGTAAATAATTCTTTGGGGTAGACTTCTCCATTCACAAAGAAACTCTGAGCACAAAAGATAACAAAAAAAAAAGTTTTATGATCTTTTACCTCTTCTTCAGAGATCTTATTCTCTTTATGGTACAAATCCAATGAAATCTTATCAAGATGTATCAATAATCTCCACAAAGCTGATAAAATACATTTTTATTAGCATTGTGTCATTATCATCGACTTCGGTTCATCAGGGTATCAGCCCAACTTACCAATTGGTCCATTATAACCGACTTCGGTTCACTAGGATATCAGCCTAACTTACCAATTTGTTCATTCAAATCAGGCCAATGACATTTGCATAACCGGATTCAAATCGAGGACTACATAGGCAAAGATAAAATATGCATTGCAAACCAATCATTTTTTTGTCAATTTCTTTGATCAACAGCTTTGTTTTGTCGATTTCGTGTTTCTGATAAATTGTTTGTAACGTCTCTTGTTCTTGAATCAGTTAGCTTTTGTTCTCTACCAATGGACTCTCTATTTCAATTGGGACTATAAATGGGATCGTTTTACTTCTAGGTTAAGCGATAATTACATTTCTAGAAGGAATCTGGACTCAAAATGCATACATATACTAAAAGGTCATCTTATGTACTCAGATTAAATCATTTAACACATCAAGTCAAGGTACAACATTCAGCAGCCAGCCGATAGTTATTATCTGTTTTCAGCTCATGTTGTGTCTGTCTCTCAGTAACTATATATAAAGAGAGAGCATTCGTTTCACTTGCTATATATGATGAATATGTGACATACTAAGAGTATACAACAACAAACAAACAAAGGGGGCAAATACGAATACTGAATCATGCCATCATCATGATCATCATCATTCATTATACAGGTTTTTGATCTGTACAATGATAATTGTGATATCATCAGTCCTATTCTCATGCTCCAACCACAGTTTGTATGATTCCGCTGTCGCTGCTGCGCAACCATCTCTCGGATCAGCATATCTCCCCGCCTGCGTACACACACACACACACACACACACACACACACACACACACACACACACACACACACACACACACACAACACAGACATAAGATACCTTTAAAGGAGCTGTGTCTTTATGTCTTTATATAATTACCATATCAACAACAGCTTGGCTTGGAAGAAACTCAAAGATCCCATCACTCGCAACAACAAAGAACAAATGATTCGGCGAAAGATGAACCATAGACACTTCAGGCTCCGCGGTAACACCAATCCCTTCAGCTGTACAATCACCAACGCTTCTCGTGAATGCTGTCCCAGGATACATCCCGTTCTGTAACCAAAGCCTAGGCGGGTCACCTCCTTCGCTCTCTTCGTTAGCCCATGTTTGAATATTAGGATCTTTCAACCGTTCAACTTGATCAACAGTCATCACTCTTGCTCTACACGCTTTCACCCTCTCACACTCATCTTCCCTAAAAGGCGTCTGATCATAAGACAAATCCTCTGCTAGAACCCTGTTCCTGTCTTTAACAGCGAGTACAGCGCGAGTCCCCTATATTAACGACATAGATCTTGTCCCCAACGACAAGAACTGTAATAGCAGTGGTGCAACTCATGGAATCATCGATCTCGCTCTCGTGCAACTCATCGTTGACCCTCAAGAAAGCAGACTTGTAAGCCTTCTCGGGATCATGAACCAGAGCAGAGCTTTGTATACTGAAACCTATAAAATATTGAATTTTTGGTAAATACTTTATATACTGAAGCCTAATCTTTAGTGTTGTTTTAAAATTTCTAACCATATTCTACATATATTCTACATTTGTATTAATGTATCCTAAACTATTTTTCATGGTAAGTGAGCGTAGTTCAATCGTTTTTATAATTTAATTTAGTAAAAATTCATATATTTTCTAAATTAGGGGACTAACCATTATAAAATCACTATTATCTAGAGAAATGGAGAAAAAAAATGTTCCAAACCTCTTTGACCATCATCATATATTAGTACAAGATGCAACTGTGAAATAAGAAAATATTGTCATATTTTTTGAAATTTTGTCAATATCTGTGTACCCCTACGAAAATATTGAGTTTTTGGTAAATACTTTATATGCTGAAGCTTATAATCTTTAGTGTTGTTTTAAAATTTCTAACCACATTCTATATTTGTATTAATGTACTTTAAGCTCTTTTTCATGGTATATGTGAATCATTATAATTTTTATCAATTAATTTAGTAAAACTTCATAATACTCCATAAATCGATGGAACAACAACTATAAAATCACTATAGTTGCGTTTAGCTCTGAGGGGAACGGTGCGTTTAGCTCTGAGGGGGATTTTGTGGAGATTAGGGTTTTGGTTCTAAACTTCGCCAAGTCATCGGTTCCGGCGCCGCCATAATGCCTCTGCCGGAGGTTGTGGCTGTTACAGATTCTCGGCAAGATGGTCTCACACAGAATTCACAAAAACCAGCTCCGTTAACTCGCTCGTGGGTGAAGGTCGCCCAACAAAATCAAAAAGAATTAACAAAATACGATGTTCAAATCAAGATGGAGGATGGTATCGGATCTGTAGAGATTCCAGATGAAGTCTTCAAGGACCCTCAACCCCTTTGGGAAGACTTTCTGATCGGAAAGTTTTTGGACAAAGCCCCACATATTGGGAAAGTTCACGCAATCGTTAATAAGATTTGGGCTTCCGACAAGTCACAAATGGTAGAGGTTTATGAGATAAACCCTACAACTATGAAGTTCAGAATCCTCGACTCAGCAATGAGAGGAAGGGTTTTGCGCAGAGGTATGTGGAATTTAGCAGAGGTACCAGTTGTGATGACTGAATGGAAACCCTTTGTCGAAGAGGAAGAACTCCATAACTCTGTTCCTTTGTGGGTTCATCTTAAAAATGTTCCCATGAACATGTTCTCGTGGAAAGGACTCAGTTTCGCCACAAGCCCGATAGGTGTTCCAGTTAAACTTCACCCTGATACTGCTCTATGCAAAGATCTCAAGGTGGCTAAAGTTTTTGTCAAAGCAGACCTTACAAAAGCTCTCCCGCGGTCTATGAATTTCAAATATCAGGGAAAGGATACACTCATTGATTTCACCTTTCCATGGTTGCCAACTAAATGTACAACGTGTGGGAAATGGGGCCACTCAGAAAAGGATTGTTTAAGACCGAAGGAGATAGAGGTAACAAAATTAGATGATGAAGTGGTGGGTTCACCTATAACAGTGGAGGAGGGTAGTGCCAAGGATTTGGATAGTGGAAACAATGAGGAAATTCAACCAGTGCAGTCTCATACCGAGAATGAAAACCCGGAGGAGGCAGAGCAAGTAGTGGAGGCAGAGCAAGTAGTGGATGTGAGTACCTCTGCTGGAAAAGAAAATGAAGATAATCAGGAGGAAAGCTGGTTAACACCAGTTAAAGTGAGCAGAACACCGGAGAAATTAAAGGACCTTGAATCTGGTCAGGGTTCGATTATCTCAAATTCTCGATTCGCAGTACTGAGTTCAGATGAGGAAGAGGAAGAGGGTGAGATACTGCAACAGGAAGCAGTTTTAGAAAAAGACAATACTCCACCTCAGGAACCAATTCAAAAGAAGCAGGAAGTACAAAACAAAGCTATGTCTACTAGACCATCTTTGCCGCGTGTTTCAAAAGACAACCATAAGCTTGTCTCCAACTCAAATGTCCCAAAGACTACTGACTGCGGTCAAAATCTTTTGGGGAAAAAGTTGACCATGAAATAACTGATGTCGGGTTTCTATTGGAACATCCGGGGTTTTAACAAAAATAAAAAGCATACTGTTGTAAAAGAATGGATCAGAAGAGGAGGTATGAAGTTTGGATGTTTGATAGAAACCCGAGTGAAGGAGAACAGAGCAGAGAGGATTGTGTCATCTGTTTTCCACAATTGGTCAACTATATCTAATTATGAAAACCATCGACTGGGTAGAATATGGGTTGTATGGAGTCCTGAAGTCAGAGTTACCCCTTGCTTCAAGACAAATCAAATTATCACCTGTTCAGTGCTACTGGAAGGCATGGAAGAAGAGTTCTTTTGCTCTTTTGTTTACGCATCCAACAGCGCTGAAGAAAGAAAAGAGTTATGGAATGATCTTAAAGACCACCAGAACTCACCTTTGCTTAAAGACAAGCCATGGATTGTGCTTGGTGATTTCAATGAGACTCTGCACCTGGAGGAATACTCGGGTCCAAACATATCGACTGTCTCTACAGGTATGCGGGACTTTCAAGATGTGTGTCGGCACTGCTCACTCATTGATATGAAAGCTCACGGTCCTCTGTTAACTTGGAGTAATAAACGCAAGGAAGATCTCATTCGAAAGAAGCTAGATCGAACACTGGTGAATGACGTGTGGACCACTAAATTCCCAAACACTTATTGTGTCTTTGAGGCTGGAGGGTGCTCTGATCACCTACGATGTAGGCTTCAGATCCTACCAACTCCTTTAAAACCAAAACGCCCATTCAAGTTTACCAACGCTGTGGCAGAGGCACCAGGCTTCCTTCCTCTAATGGAAAGTTTCTGGAGTAGTACTACTCCCCTGCATAACTCGACATCAGCTCTATTTAGACTTTCCAAGAAACTCAAGGAACTAAAACCGGCTCTTCGACAACTAAGTAAAGACACTGTGGGCGATATTACAAAGAGAACTAGAGAGGCTTTTGATAAACTTTGTCTTTGTCAGACAAGAGCGATGACAAACCCTGCCCCTGATGTGCTGGAGGACGAAGTTCGAGCTCATGATAAATGGGAACTACTTTCGTCTATTGAAGAAAAGGTTCTTAGCCAAAAAGCCAAGATGCATTGGTTAAATGTTGGGGATGGGAACAATACGAGTTTTCACAATTCAGTGAAGTTTAGAGCAGCCAAAAACTCTATTCGAGAGATACAAAAGGAGGATGGTGTCATTGTTACAACTCAGGAAGAGATAAAGACAGAAGCGGTTAATTATTTCCAGGGCTTTCTGGCAAAAGAGGTTGTGGGACACAATGGAATGGAAGTTGATGAGCTGAAAACGCTTCTGAACTTTCAATGTGAGGAGGCAGATAGAGCGCTCCTGTCACACGAGGTTCCGGCCATTGAGATTAAACATGTGTTATTCGCAATGGCTAACAACAAGTCTCCAGGTCCGGATGGATACACATGCGAATTTTTTAAGGTTGCTTGGGACATTGTGGGGGCTGATTTTGTGATCGCAGTCCAATCTTTTTTCAAGACTGGTTTCTTGCCTAAGGGGATAAATTCTACTATTCTAGCCTTGATCCCGAAGAAAGAAAACTCAAAGACTATGAAAGATTTTCGTCCTATATCTTGCTGCAACGTCATTTATAAAGTTATCTCGAAGATTCTGGCCAATCGTCTAAAGCTTATTCTCCCAAAGTTTATATCTACCAACCAGTCTGCCTTCGTCAAAGACAGATTGCTGATGGAGAACGTCCTCTTGGCGTCAGAACTAGTAAAAGGCTATCATCAGAGCTCAGTTTCAGCAAGATGTGCGCTCAAGATCGATATTTCTAAGGCGTTTGACACTGTCCAATGGCCTTTTTTACTCTCTGCACTCAAGGCTCTCGGGTTCCCAAGTGAATACATTATCTGGATTGAGAAATGTATCTCACTTGCATCGTTTTCAGTTCAAATTAACGGTGAACTAGCAGGGTATTTTAACAGCAAGAGGGGTCTTCGTCAAGGCTGTGCCCTGTCTCCTTATTTGTTTGTCATATGTATGGAAGTTTTGTCTAAAATGTTAGACAAAGCTGCGGCTCAAAGGAAGTTTGGATACCATCCTCACTGCCAGGATCTCAAGCTAACTCATCTAAGCTTTGCTGACGACCTGCTTATATTCTCAGACGGTAAAAGAAGTTCAGTAGATGGTATTCTTGAGATTTTTAAAACCTTCGCAGAGGCATCTGGATTACATATTAGTATGGAAAAGTCCACTCTCTACCTGGCAGGTTTAGCTGATACGGAAAAGCAAGATATTCTTAGCCATTACACATTCTCCAATGGAGATCTTCCAGTTCGGTACTTAGGTTTGCCACTGCTAACAAAACAGATGACTGCTCAAGACTATGCTCCACTTATAGAGAAGATCAGATCAAGAATAAGCTCCTGGACGGCGAGATTCCTCTCCTTTGCAGGAAGACTACAGCTGATAGCCTCAGTGATTCACAGTTTAACGAACTTTTGGATCTCTGCATTTAGACTCCCAAAGAAGTGTATTGCAGAGATAGACAGTTTGTGTGCCGCCTTCTTATGGTCTGGCCCGGTCTTAAGCACCAAGAAAGCAAAGGTCTCGTGGAAAGATTGTTGCAAGCCTAAAGAAGAAGGAGGGTTGGGGTTGCGATCAATAAAAGAAGCGAATGATGTCTCATGTCTGAAGCTAGTTTGGAGGATCCTCTCGTCTAACTCATCACTGTGGGTAAGATGGATCAAAAGGTATTTGATCCGCAAGAACTCATTTTGGTCAGTCAAGGACAGCACCACTTTGGGATCTTGGATGTGGAAGAAAATCTTGAAATATAGAGCCATGGCGATGCGATTCATGAAGGTGGAAGTCAACAATGGATCATCGACATCTTTCTGGTTTGATCAATGGTCTCCTCTTGGTAGACTATTTGACACAACAAATGGAAGAGGAATGATAAACATGGGTATAAAAATTAATGACACCATGGAGAAGGTATTGAAACATCATCGCAGGAGGAGACATCGAGAAGAAATCTTCAACACTATTGAACAAGAGATTGCTAATCTGCGTTTGCGAGGTCTAAATCAGATTGAGGACATTCACTTGTGGAAAGCAGGGGATAATAACTACAAAGCAGAGTTTCGATCAAAAGCGACATGGAATCTCATTCGTGTTGAGCAAGTAAAGGTTGATTGGTACAAAGGTATTTGGTTTCCTTATAATACACCTCGATACTCCTTCATGACCTGGATTGCGGTTCAGAACAGACTCCCCACGGGAGAGAGGATATTGAACTGGAATACAGACGCGTCGACAGCCTGCAGTCTCTGTCCTGAGCCGCTAGAAACTCGTAACCATTTGTTTTTTCAATGCAAATTCTCAGAAGAAGTCTGGAAAAATCTCACTGCTAAGCTACTGTCTCTGCGCTATACAACTGACTGGGATGAGGTTGTTCGACTTCTAACAGACCAGACGTGGAATTCAACCCGCTTGTTTCTACTCAGGTATGTATTCCAGGCGACACTATCGGCTCTATGGACAGAGAGAAATGGGAGAAGACATGGTGAAAGATCCAACACCCCTGCCACTCTCATCAAAAACGTGGACAAAGCAGTAAGAAACCGCATCTCCAGCTTGCGTGTCATGGAAGTCAGCAAGTATACCAAAGCCATGGAAACATGGTTTTCGGTTAGATAAAAGTTTTTGTCTATCTTTTTCTTTTAAGAGAACTCTAAACCATCAAACTCATGATGCATCCATTGTAAAAACGTTTTTTTCTTGAATAAATTTAACATTAATTCAAAAAAAAAAAAAATCACTATTTTCTTGAAAAACGGAGACAACAAAGGCTCCAAACCTCTTTGAACATCATCATATGTTAGTGCATGATGCAACTATGCATTAAAACAATATTGTCATATTTTTTGAAATTTTCTCAAAATCCATGTGTTAACCACCCCTTACGAAAATATTGAGTTTTTGGTAAATGTTTTATATACTGAAACCTATAGTCTTTAATGTTGTTTTAAAATTTATAACCACATTCTACATTTGTATTAATGTATTTTAAGCTCTTCTTCATGGTATATGGGAATGGTTACAATTTGTTTATCAATTAATTTAGTAAAACTTCATAATACTCCATAAATCGATGGAATAACCACTATAAAATCACTATTTTCTTGAAAAACGAAGACAACAACGGCTCCAAACCTCTTTGAAAATCATCATATGTTAGTGTAGGATGAAACTATGCATTAAAAAAATATTGTCGTATTTTTTTGAAATTTTCTCAAAATCTATGTGTTAACCCCTAAAAAAATATAGAGTTTTTGTTAAATACTTTATATACCGAAGCCTATAATCTTTAGTGTTGTTTTAAAATTTCTCACCATATTCTACATTTTTATTAATATATGTTAAAATCTTTTTCATTGTAAATGAGCATAGTTAAATTATTTTTATAATTTAATTTAGTAAAACTTCATATATTCCCTAAATTAGGGAACCAACCATTATAAAATCGCTATTATCTAAAGAAATGGAGGCAAACAATTTTCAAACCTCTTTCACCATCATCATATATTAGTACAAGATGCAACTACGCATTAAAACAATATTGTGATATTTTTTGAAATTTTGTCAATATCTATTTGCTAACACACCCCTACCAAAATATTGAGTTTTTGGTAAATATTTTATATATTGAAGTCTATAATATTTAGTGTTGTTTTCAAGTTTCTAACCACATTCTACATTTGTATTAATGTATTTTAATCTCTTTTTGATGGTATATGAGAATCGTTATAATCTTTTTATCAATTAATTTAGTAAAACTTCATAATATTCCCTAAATCGATGGAATAACTATTTTCTTGAAAAATGGAGACAACAAAGGCTCCTAGCCTCTTTGAACATCATCATATGATAGTGCAGGATGCAACTATGCATTAAAACAATATTGTCATATTTTTTGAAATTTTCTCAATATCTATATGTTAACAACCCCTTACAAAAATATTGAGTTTTTGGTAAATATTTTTTATACCGAAGCCTATAATCTTTAGTGTTGTTTTAAAATTTCTAACCACATTCTACATTTGTATTAATGTATTTTAAGCTCTTTTTGATGGTATATGGGAATCATTATAATTTTTTTTATCAATTAATTTAGTAAAACTTCATAATAGTTACTAAATCGATGGAATAACCACTATAAAATCAGTATTTTCTTGAAAAACGGAGACAATAAAGGCTCCAAACCTCTTTGAAATATCATCATATGTTAGTGCAAGATGAAACTATGTATTAAAACAATATGGTCATATTTTAAAAAAATTTCTCAAAATCTATGTGTTAACCACCCCCTACAAAAATATTGAGTTTTTGGTAAATGTTTTATATACCGAAGCCTATAATCTTTAGTGTTGTTTTAAAATTTCTAAACACATTCTACATTTGTATTAATGTATTTAAAGCTCTTTGTGATGGTATATGGAAATCTTTATAATTTTTTTATAAATTAATTTAGTAAAACTTCATAATAGTTACTAAATCGATGGAATAACCAATATAAAATCACTTTTTCTTGAAAACAGAGACAACAAAGGCTCCAAACCTCTTTGAATATAATCATACGTTAGAGCAGGATGCAACTATGCATTAAAACAATATTTTCATATTTTTTTGAAATTTTACTCAAAAACCATGTGTACCCCTACGAAAATATTGAGTTTTTGAAAAATGTTTTATATACTGAATCCTATAATCTTTACTGTTGTTTTAAAATTTCAAACCACATTCTACATTTGTATTAATGTATTTTAAGCTTTTTTCATGGTATATGGGAATCATTATAATTTTTTATTAATTAATTTAGTAAAACTTCATAATATTCCCTAAATCAATGGAATAACTATTTTCTTGAAAAACGGACACAACAAAGGCTCATAACCTCTTTGAACATCATCATATGTTAGTGAATGATACAACTATGCATTAAAACAATATTTTCTTATTTTTTGAATTTTTTCTCAAAATCTATGTGTTAACCCCCCTACGAAAATATTGAGTTTTTGGTAAATGTTTTATATATTGAAGCCTATAATCTTTAGTGTTGTTTTAAAATTTCTAACCACATTCTACAGTTTTATTAATGTTTTTGAAGCTATTTTTCAAGGTATATGGGAATCTTTATAATTTTTTGTCAATTAATTTAGTAAAACTTCATAATACTCTCTAAATCGATGGAATAACCATTATAAAATAACTATTTTCTTGAAAAACGGAGACAACAAAGGCTCCAAACCTCTTTTAAAATCATCATATATTAGTATAGGATGCAAATATCCATGAAAAAATATTGTCGTATTTTTTCAATTTTTTCAAAATCTATGTGTTAACCCCTAAAAAATATAGAGTTTTTGTTCAATACTTTATATACCGAAGCGTATAATATTTAGTTTTATTTTAAAATTTCTCACCATATTCTTCATTTGTATTAATATATTCTAAACACTTTTTAATGGTAAATGAGCATAGTTAAATTGTTTTTATAATTTAATTTAGTAAAACTTCATATATTCCCTAAATTAGGGAACTAACCATTATAAAATCGCTATTATCTAGAGAAATGGAGACAAAAATTTTTAAACCTCTTTCACCATCATCATATATTAGTACATGATGCAACTACGCATTAAAACAATATTTGTCATATTTTATGAAATTTTGTCAATATCTATGTGCTAACACCCCTACGAAAATATTGAATTTTTGGTAAATACTTTATATATTGAAGCCTATAATATTTAGTTTTGTTTTAAAGTTTCTAACCACATTATAGATTTGTATTAATGCATTTTAAGCTCTTTTTGATGGTATATGGGTATCATTATAGTTTTTTTAATCAATTAATTTAGTAAAACTTCATATTAGTTAGTAAATCGATGGAATAACTATTTTCTTGAAAAACGGAGACAACAAAGGCTACTAACCTATTTGAACATCATCATATGTTAGTGCAAGATGCAACTATGCATTAAAACAATATTGTCATATTTTTTGAAATTTTCTCAAAATCCATGTGTTAACTCCTACGAAAATATTGAGTTTTTGGTAAATGTTTTATATAGTGAAGCCTATAATCTTTAATGTTGTTTTAAAATTTCTAACCACATTCTACATCTGTATTAATGTATGCTAAACTATTTTTCACGGTATAGGTAAATTGTTTTTATAATTTAATTTAGTAAAACTTCATATATCCCCTAAATTATGGAACTAACTATTACAAAAAAAGTAAATTAGCTCAATATACTTAAAAGTGTGGGATACCATATAAATGAGGGAAAATGGTAATGATAGGGGGAATAAAATTAGAGGGATATAGGGTATGGAGTGCAAATAGGGGATATTTGGTGTGTAAGGAGTACAAATTCTTTTATAAAATCCCTATTATCTAAAGAAAAGGAGACAAAAAGTATTCCAAACCTCTTTGACCATCATCATCTATTAGTACATGATGCAACTATACATTAAAACAATATTGTCATATTTTTTGAAATTTTGTCAATATCTATGTTTTAATCTCTACAAAAATATTGAGTTTTTGGTAATTGTTTTATATACTGAAGCTTATAATCTTTAGTGTTTTTCAAATTTATAACCACATTCTACATTTGTATTAATGTATTTTAAGCTTTTTTCATGGTATATGAGAATCATTATAAATTTTTTATCAATTAATTTAGTAAAACTTCCGAATATTCCCAAAATCGATGGAATAACCACTATAAAATCACTACTTTCTTGAAAAACGGAGACAACAAAGGATCCTAACCTCTTTGAACATCATCATATGTTTGTGCAGGATGTAACTATGCATTAAAACAATATTGTCATACTGAAGCCTATAATCGTTAGTGTTGTTTTAAAATTTCTAAGCACATTCTATATTTGTATTAATGTATTAGAAGCTATTTTTCATGGTATATGTGAATCGTTATAATTTTTTTTATCAATTAATTTAGTAAAATTTCCTTATATTCCCTACATCGATGGAATAACAACTATAAAATCACTATTTTCTTGAAAAAAGAAGACAACAAAGTCGTCTAACCTCTATGAACATCATCATATGTTAGTGCAGGATGCAACTATGCATTGAAACAATATTTTCAAATTTTTTGAAATTTTCTCAAAATCCATGTGTTATAAAATTATTATTTTCTTGATAAACGGAGATGACAAAGGTTCCAAAACTCTTTGAACAACATCATATGTTAGTGAAGGATGCAACCAAGCATTAAAACAATATATTCATATTTTTTGAAATTTTCTCAAAATTAATGGGCTAACCCCTACAAATATATTGAGTTTTTGGTAAATACTTTATATACTAAAGCCTATAATCTTTAGTGTTGTTTTAAAATTTCTAACCATATTCTTAATTTGTATTAATGTATGCTAAACTCTTTTTCATTGTAAATGAGCATCGTTCAATTGTTTTTATCAATTAATTTAGTAAAACTTCATAATACTCCCTAAATCGATGGAATAACCACTATAAAATTAGTATTTTCTTGATAAACGGAGATGACAAAGGCACCAAACCTCTTTTAACATCATCATATGTTAGTGAAGGATGCAACCAAGCACTAAAACAATATATTCATATTTTTTGAAATTTTCTCAAAATCTATAGGCTAACCCCTACAAAAATATTGATTTTTTTGGTAAATTCGTTATATACTGAAGTCCATAATCTTTAGTGATGTTTTAAAATTTCTACCATATTCTACATTTGTATTAATGTATGCTAAACTCTTTTTCATGGTAAATGAGCATTGTTCAATTGTTTTTTCAATTAATTTTGTAAAATTTCATAACACTCCCTAGATCGATGGAATAACCACTAAAAAATTATTATTTTTTTGATAAGCGGAGATGACAAAGGTTCCAAAACTCTTTGAACATCATCATATGTTAGTGAAGGATGCAACCAAGCATTAAAACAATATATTCATATTTTTTGAAATTTTCTCAAAATCTATGGGCTAACCCCTACAAATACATTGAGTTTTTGGTAACTCCTTTATATACTAAATCCTATAATCTTTAGTGTTGTTTTAAAATTTCTAACCATATTCTAAATTTGTATTAAAGTATGCTAAACTCTTTTTCATTGTAAATGAGCATCGTTCAATTGTTTTTATCAATTAATTTAGTAAAACTTCATAATACTCCTAAATCGATGGAATAACCACTATAAAATCACAATTTTCTTGATAAACGGAGACGACAAAGGCTCCAAACCTCTTTGAACATTATCATATGTTAGTGCAGGATGCAACTAGGTATTAAAAAAATATTATCATATTTTTTGAAATTTTCTCAAAATCTATAGGCTATATAAGCCCTACAAAAATATTGAGTTTTTGGTAAATATTTTATATACTAAAGCCTATGATCTTTAGTGTTTTTTTCAAATTTCTAACCATATTCTAAATTTGTATTAATGTATACTAAACTCATTTTCATGGTAAATGAGCATCGTTCAATTGTTTTTATCAATTAATTTAATAAAACTTCATAATACTCCCTAAATCGATGGAATAACCAATATAAAATTATTTTTTTCTTGATAAACGGAGATGACAAAGACTCCAAAACTCTTTGAACATCATCATATGGTAGTGAAGGATGCAACCAAGCATTAAAACAATATATTCATATTTTTTGAAATTTTCTCAAAATCTATGGGCTGACCCCTATAAATACATTGAGTTTTTGGTAAATACTTTATATACTAAATCCTATAATCTTTAGTGTTTTTTTTCAAATTTCTAACCATATTCTAAATTTGTATTAATGTATACAAAACTCATTTTCATGGTAAATGAGCATCGTTCAATTTTTTTTATCAATTAAATTAGTAAGACTTCATAATACTCCTTAAATCGATGGAATAACCACTATAAAATTATTATTTTCCTGATAAACGGAGACGACAAAGACTCCAAACCTCTTTGAACATCATCATAAGTTAGTGAAGGATGCAACTAGGCATTAAAACAATATTGTCATGTTTTTTGAAATTTTCTCAAAATCTATGGGCTAACCCCTACAAAAATATTGAGTTTTTGGTAAATACTTTATATACTAAATCCAATAATTTTTAGTGTTTTTTTAAAATTTCAAACCATATTCTAAATTTGTATTAAAGTATGCTAAACTATTTTTCATTGTAAATAAGCATCGTTCAATTTTTTTTATCAATTAATTTAGTAAAAATTCATAATACTCCATAAATCGATGGAATAACCAGTATAAAATTATTATTTTCTTGATAAACGGAGACGACAAAGACTCCAAACCTCTTTGAACATCATCATATGTTAGTGAAGGATGCGACTAGGCATTAAAACAATATTGTCATATTTTTTGAAATTTTTCTCAAAATCTATAAGCTAACCCCTACAAAAATATTGAGTTTTTGGTAAATTCTTAATATACTGAAGCCCATAATCGTTAGTGATGTTTTAAAATTTCTACTATATTCTACATTTGTATTAATGTATGCTAAACTCTTTTTCATGGTAAATGAGCATCGTTCAATTGTTTTTTCAATTAATTTTGTAAGTCTTCATAACACTCCCTAAATCGATGGAATAACAACTATAAAATTATTATTTTCTTGATAAACGGAGATGACAAAGGCTCCAAACCTCTTTGAACATCATCATATGCTAGTGAAGGATGCAACCAAGCATTAAAACAATATTCTCATATTTTTTGAAATTTTCTCAAAATCTATGGGCCATAACCCCTACAAAAATATTGAGTTTTTGGTAAATATTTTATATACTAAAGCCTATGATCTTTAGTGTTGTTTTCAAATTTCTAACCATATTCTAAATTTTTATTAATGTATACTAAACTCATTTTCATGGTAAATGAGCATCGTTCAATTTTTTTTATCAATTAATTTAGTAAAAATGCATAACACTCCTTAAATCGATGGAATAACCACTATAAAATTATTATTTTCTTGATAAACGGAGACGGCAAAGTCTTCAAACCTCTTTGAACATCATCATATGTTAGTGCAGGATGCAACCAAACATTAAAAAAATATTATCATATTTTTTGAAATTTTCTCAAAATCTATGGGCTAACAACCCCTACAAAAATATTGAGTTTTTGGTAAATACTTTATATACTAAAGCCTATAATCTTTAGTGTTGTTTTAAAATTTCTAACCATATTCTAAATTTGTATTAATGTATACTAAACTCATTTTCATGGTAAATGAGCATCGTTCAATTGTTTTTATCAATTAATTTAGTAAAACATCATAATACTCCCTAAATCGATGGAATAACCACTATAAAATTATTGTTTTCTTGATAAACGGAGACGACAAAGACTCCAAACCTATTTGAACATCATCATATATTAGTGAAGGATGTAACTAGGCATTAAAACAATATTGTCATATTTTTTGAAATTTTCTCAAAATCTTTGGGCTAACCCCTCCAAAAATATTGAGTTTTTCGAAAATTCTTAATATACTGAAGCCCATAATCTTTAGTGATGTTTTAAAATTTCAACCATATTCTACATTTGTATTAATGTATGCTAAACTCTTTTTCATGGTAAATGAGCATCGTTCAATTGTTTTTTCAATTAATTTTGTAAAACTTCATAACACTCCCTAAATCGATGGAATAACCACTATAAAATTATTATTTTCTTGATAAACGGAGATGACAAAGGCTCCAAACCTCTTTTAACATCATCATATGTTAGTGAAGGAGGCAACCAGGCATTAAAACAATATATTCATATTTTTTGAAATTTTCTCAAAATCTATGGGCTAACCCCTACAAAAATATTGAATTTTTGGTAAATTCGTTATATAATGAAGCCCATAATCTTAAGAGCTGTTTTAAAATTTCTACATATTCTACATTTTTATTAATGTATGCTAAACTATTTTTCATGGTAAATGAGCATCGTTCAATTGTTTTTATCAATTAATTTAGTAAAAATTCATAACACTCCTTAAATCGATGGAATAACCACTATAAAATTATTATTTTCCTGATAAACGGAGACGACAAAAACTCCAAACCTCTTTGAACATCATCATATGTTAGTGAAGGATGCAACTAGGCATTAAAACAATATTGTCATATTTTTTGAAATTTTCTCAAAATCTATGGGCTAACCCCTACAAAAATATTGAGTTTTTGGTAAATACTTTATATACTAAATCCAATAATTTTTAGTGTTGTTTTAAAATTTCAAACCATATTCTAAATTTGTATTAAATTATGCTAAACTCTTTTTCATTGTAAATAAGCATCGTTCAATTGTTTTTATCAATTAATTTAGTAAAAATTCATAATACTCCCTAAATCGATGGAATAACCACTATAAAATTATTATTTTCTTGATAAACGGAGACGACAAAGACTCCAAACCTCTTTGAACATCATCATATGTTAGTGAAGGATGCAACTAGGCATTAAAACAATATTGTCATATTTTTTGAAATTTTCTCAAAATCTATAGGCTAACCCCTACAAAAATATTGAGTTTTTGGTAAATTCTTAATATACTGAAGCCCATAATCTTTAGTGATGTTTTAAAATTTCTACCATATTCTACATTTGTATTAATGTATGCTAAACTCTTTTCATGGTAAATGAGCATCGTTCAATTGTTTTTTCAATTAATTTTGTAAAACTTCATAACACTCCCTAAATCGATGGAATAACCACTATAAAATTATTATTTTCTTGATAAACGGAGACGACAAAGGCTCCAAACCTCTTTGAACATCATCATATGTTAGTGCAGGATGCAACCAAGCATTAAAACAATATTTTCATATTTTTTGAAATTTTCTCAAAATCTATGGGCTAACCCCTACAAAAATATTGAGTTTTTGGTAAATTCGTTATATAATGAAGCCCATAATCTTTAGTGTTGTTTTAAAATTTCTACCATATTCTACATTTGTATTAATGTATGCTAAACTCTTTTTCATGGTAAATGAGCATCGTTCAATTGTTTTATCAATTAATTTAGTAAAACTTCATAATACTCCCTAAATCGATGGAATAACCACTATAAAATTATTATTTTCTTGATAAACGGAGACGACAAAGGCTCCAAACCTCTTTGAACATCATCATATGTTAGTGAAGGATGTAACTAGGCATTAAAACAATATTGTCATATTTTTTGAAATTTTCTCAAAATCTATGGGCTAACCCCTACAAAAAAATTGAGTTTTTGGTAAATTCTTTATATACTGAAGCCCATAATCTTTAGTGTTGTTTTAAAATTTCTAACATATTCTACATTTGTATTAATATATGTTAAACTCTTTGTCATGGTAAATGAGCATCGTTCAATTGTTTTTATCAATTAATTTAGTAAAACTTCATAACACTCTCTAAATCGATGGAATAACCACTATAAAATTATTATTTTCTTGATAAACGGAGACGACAAAGGCTCCAAACCTCTTTGAAAATCATCATATGTTAGTGCAGGATGCAACTAGGCATTAAAAAAATATTATCATATTTTTTGAAATTTTCTCAAAATCTATGGGCTAACTCCTACAAAAATATTGAATTTTTGGTAAATACTTTATATACTAAAGCCTATAATCTTTAGTGTTGTTTTAAATTTCTAACCATATTCTACATTTGTATTAATGTATACAAAACTCATTTTCATGGTAAATGAGCATCGTTCATTTGTTTTTATCAATTAATTTAGTAAAACTTCATAATACTTCCTAAATCGATGGAATAACCACTATAAATTTTTTTTTTTTTTGATAAACGGAGACGACAAAGGCTCCAAACCTCTTTGAACATCATCATATGTTAGTGAAGGATGCAACTAGGCATTAAAAAAATATTATCATATTTTTTGAAATTTTCTCAAAATCTATGGGCTAACTCCTACAAAAATATTGAGTTTTTGGTAAATTCTTTATATAATGAAGTCCATAATCTTTAGTGTTGTTTTAAAATTTATACCATATTCTACATTTGTATTAATGTACGCTAAACTCTTTTTCATGGTAAATGAGCATCGTTCAATTGTTTTTATCATTTAATTTAGTAAAACTTCATAACACTCCCTAAATCGATGGAATAACCACTATAAAATTATTATTTTCTTGATAAACGGAGACGACAAAGACTCCAAACCTCTTTGAACATCATCATATATTAGTGAAGGATGTAACTAGGCATTAAAACAATATTGTCATATTTTTTGAAATTTTCTCAAAATCTATGGGCTAACCCCTACAAAAATATTGAGTTTTTGGTAAATTCTTAATATACTGAAGCCCATAATCTTTAGTGATGTTTTAAAATTTCAACCATATTCTACATTTGTATTAATGTATGCTAAACTCTTTTTCATGGTAAATGAGCATCGTTCAATTGTTTTTTCAATTAATTTTGTAAAACTTCATAACACTCCCTAAATCGATGGAATAACCACTATAAAATTATTATTTTCTTGATAAACGGAGATGACAAAGGCTCCAAAACTCTTTTAACATCATCATATGTTAGTGAAGGAGGCAACCAGGCACTAAAAAAATATATTCATATTTTTTGAAATTTTCTCAAAATCTATGGGCTAACCCCTACAAAAATATTGAGTTTTTGGTAAATTCGTTATATAATGAAGCCCATAATCTTTAGTGTTGTTTTAAAATTTCTACCATATTCTACAATTTGTATTAATGTATCTAAACTCTTTTTCATGGTAAATGAGCATCGTTCAATTGTTTTTTATCAATTAATTTAGTAAAACTTCAAATACTCCCTAAATCGATGGAATAACCACTATAAAATTATTATTTCTTGATAACGGAGACGACAAAGACTCCAAACCTCTTTGAACATCATCATATGTTAGTGAAGGATGCAACCAAGCATTAAAAACAATATATTCATATTTTTTGAAATTTCTCAAAATTATATGGGCTAAACCCTACAAAAATATTGAGTTTTTGGTAAATTCTTAATATACTAAAGTCCCATAATCTTTAGTGTTTGTTAAAATTTCTACCATATTCTACATTTGTAATAATGTATGCTAAACTCTTTTCATGGTAAATGAGCATCGTTCAATTGTTTTTTCAATTAATTTTGTAAAATAACTCATAACACTCCCTAAATCGATGGAATACCACTATAAAATTATTTTTCTTGATAAACGGAGACGACAAAGGTTCCAAAACTCTTTGAACATCATCATATGTTAGTGAAGGATGCACCAAGCATTAAAACATATATTCATATTTTTTGAAATTTTCTCAAAATCTATGGGCTAACCCCTACAAAATATTGATGTTTTTTAAAAATCTTTATATACTAAATCCTATAATCTTTAGTGTTGTTTTAAATTTCTAACCATATTCTAAATTTGTATTAATGTATGCTAAACTCATTTTCATGGTAATGAGCATCGTTCAATTGTTTTATCAATTAATTTAGTAAAACTTCATAACTACTCCTAAATCGATGGAATAACCACTATAAATTATCACAGTTTTCTTGATAAACGGAGACGGACAAAGGCTCCAAACCTCTTTGAACATCATCATATGTTAGTGAAGGATGCAACTAGGCATTAAAAAAAATATTATCATATTTTTGAAATTTTCTCAAAATTTATGGGCTAACCCCCTACAAAAATATTGAGTTTTTGGTAAATTCTTAATATACTGAAGCCCATAATCTTTAGTGATATTTTAAAATTTCTACCATATTCTGCATTTGTATTAATGTATGCTAAAACTCTTTTTCCATGGTAAATGAGCATCGTTAAATTGTTTTTTCAATTATTTTGTAAAACTTCAATAACACTCCCTAAATCGATGGAATAACCACTATAAAATTATTATTTCTTGATAAACGGAGATGACAAAGGCTCCAAACCTCTTTGACACATCATCATATGTTAGTGAAGGATGCAACCAAAGCATTAAACAATATTCATATTTTTGAAATTTTCTCAAATCTATGGGCTAACCCCCCCTACAAAAATATTGAGTTTTTGGTAAATTCGTTATATAATGAAGCCCATAATCTTAGTGTTGTTTTAAAATTCTAACAAGATTCTACATTTGTATTAATGTATGCTAAACTCTTTTTCATTGTAAATGAGCATCGTTCAACTGTTTTTTATTAAGTTTGTAAAACTTCATAACACTCCCTAAATCGATGAATAACCACTAAAAAATTATTATTTTTTGATAAACGGAGACGACAAAGGTTCCAAAACTCTTTGAACATCATCATATGTTAGTGAAGGATGCACCAGCATTAAAACAATATATTTCATATTTTTTGAAATTTGTCAAAATCTATGGGCTAACCCCTACAAAATATTGAGTTTTTGGTAAACTTTTTTATACTAAAGCCCATAATCGTTAGTGTTGTTTTAAAATTTCTAACATATTCTAATTTGTATTAAAGTATGCTAAACATTTTCATGGTAAATGAGCATCGTTCAATTGTTTTTTTATCAATTAATTTATTAAAACTTCATAACACTCCTAATCGATGGAATTACCACTATAAAATACAATTTTTCTTGATAAACGGAGACGACAAAGGCTCCAAACCTCTTTGAACATCATCAATGTTAGTTGCAGGATGCAAACTAGCATTAAAAAAATATTATCATATTTTTGAAATTTTCTCAAAATCAATAGGCTATAAGCCCTACAAAAAATATGAGTTTTTGGTAAATAGTTTATACTAAAGCGTATGATCTTTAGTGTTTTTTCAAATTTCTAAACATATTCTAATTTTATTAATGTATACTAAACTCATTTTCATGGTAATGAGCATCGTTCACTTTGTTTATCATTAATTTAATAAAACTTCATAATACTCCCTAAATCGATGGAATAACCACTATAAAATTATTATTTCTTGATAAACGGAGACGACAAAGACTCCAAACCTCTTTGAACATCATCATATGTTAGTGGCAGGATGCAACTAGGTATTAAAAAAATATTATCATATTTTGTGAAATTTTCTCAAATCTATGGGCTAACCCTACAAAAATATTGAGTTTTTGGTAAATACTTTATATACTAAAGCCTATAATCTTTAGTGTTGTTTAAAATTTCTAACATATTCTAAATTGTATTAATGTAGACAAAACTCATTTTTCATGGTAAATGAGCATCGTTCATTTGTTTTTATCAATTAATTTAGTAAACTTCATAACACTCCCTAAATCGATGGAATAAACCACTATAAAATTATTATTTTCTTGATAACGGAGCCGACAAAGACTC
>NC_063434.1:29267924-29406014 GCF_020379485.1 Brassica napus | reverse complement strand
AAATGAGCATCGTTCAAGATGTTTTTTATCAATCAATTAGGAAAATGCATAAACTCTCCCGAAATCGATGGAATACCACTATAAAATTATATTTTCTTGATAACGGAGACGAAAAGGCTCCAAACCTACTTTGAACATCATCATATGTTAGTGGCAGGATGCAACCAAGCATTTAAAACAAATTTCAGATTTTTGAAATTTTTCTCAAATCTATGGGCTAACTCCTACAAAAATAGGGAGTTTTGGTAAATTCGTTATATAATGAAGCCCAATACTTTAGTGTTTTTTTTAAAATTCTACCATATTCTAACATTTGTATTAATGATGCTAAACTCTTTTTCATGGTAAATGAGCGCGTGCAATTGTTTTTATCAATTAATTTAGTAAAATTCATAAACACCCCTAAATGATGGAATAACCACTAATAAAATTATTATTTCTGATAAACGGAGACGACAAAGGCTTTCAAACCTCTTTGAACATCATCATGGTTATGCATGCGGATGCACTAGGCATTAAAAAATATTAACATATTTTTTGAATTTTCTCAAAATCTATGGGGCTAACCCCTACAAAAAATTGAGTTTTTGGTAAATACTTTAATACTAAGCCTATAATCTTTATGTTGTTTTAAAATTCTAACCATATTCTACATTTGTATTAATGTATACTAACTCATTTTCATGGTAAATGAGCATCGTTCAATTGTTTTTATCAATTAATTTAGTAAAACTTCATAATACTCCCTAAATCGATGGAATAACCACTATAAATTATTATTTCTTGATAAACGGAGACGACAAGGCTCCAAACCTCTTTGAACATCATCATATGTTAGTGAAGATGCAACTAGCATTAAAACAATATTGTTCATATTTTTTGAAATTTCTCAAAATCTATGGGCTAACCCCCTACAAAAATTTTGAGTTTTTGGTAAATCTTTATATACTAAGCCTATAATCTTTAGTGTTGTTTTTAAAATTTCTACCATATTCTACATTTGTATTAATGTATGTAAACTCTTTTTCATGGTAATGAGCATCGTTTCAATGTTTTTTATCAATTATTTAGTAAAACTTCATAATACTCCCTAAATCGATGGAATAACCACTATAAAATTATTATTTTCTTGATAAACGGAGACTTAAAGTTCAAACCTCTTTGAACATCATCATATGTTAGTGCAGGATGCAACTAGGCTTAAAAAAATATGTATCATATTTTTTGAAATTTCCTCAAATCTATGGGCTAACCCCTACAAAAATATGAGTTTTTGGTAAATACTTTATATACTGAAGCCTATAATCTTAGTGTTGTTTTAAAATTTCTAACCATATTCTAAATTTGTATTAATGTATGCTAAACTCATTTTTCATGGTAAATGAGCATCGTTCAATTGTTTTTATCAATTAATTTAGTAAAACTTCATAATACTCCTAAATCGATGGAATAACCACTATAAAATTATTATTTCTTGATAAACGGAGACGACAAAGGCTCCAAACCTCTTTGAACATCATCATATGTTAGTGCAGGATGCAACTAGGCATTAAAAAATATTGTCATATTTTTGAAATTTTCTCAAAATCTATGGGCTAACCCCTACAAAATATTGAGTTTTGGTAAATTCTTATATACTGAAGCCCATAATCTTTAGTGTTGTTTTAAAATTTCTACCATATTCTACATTTGTATTAATGTATGCTAAACTCTTTTCATGGTAAATGAGCATCGTTCAATTGTTTTATCAATTAATTTAGTAAAACTTCATAATATCCCTAAATCGATGGAATAACCACTATAAAATTATTATTTTCTTGATAAACGGAGACGACAAAGGCTCCAAACCTCTTTGAACATCATCATATGTTAGTGCAGGATGCAACTAGGCATTAAAAAAATATTATTCATATTTTTTGAATTTTCTCAAAATCTATGGGCTAACCCCTACAAAAATATTGAGTTTTTGGTAAATACTTTATATACTAAAGCCTATAATCTTTAGTGTTGTTTTAAAATTTCTAACCATATTCTAAATTTGTATTAATGTATGCTAAACTCTTTTTCATGGTAAATGAGCATCGTTCAATTGTTTTTATCAATTAATTTAGTAAAACTTCATAACACTCCTAAATCGATGGAATAACCACTATAAAATTATTATTTTCTTGATAAACGGAGACGACAAGGCTCCAAACCTCTTTGAACATCATCATATGTTAGTGCAGGATGCAACTAGGCATTAAAAAAATATTATCATATTTTTTGAAATTTTCTCAAAATCTATGGGCTAACCCCTACAAATATTGAGTTTTGGTAAATACTTTATATACTGAAGCCCATAATCTTTAGTGTTGTTTTAAAATTTCTACCATATTCTATATTTGTATTAATGTATGCTAAACTCTTTTCATGGTAAATGAGCATCGTTCAATTGTTTTTATCAATTAATTTAGTAAAACTTCATAACACTCCCCTAAATCGATGGAATAACCACTATAAAATTATTATTTTCTTGATAAACGGAGACGACAAAGGCTCCAAACCTCTTTGAACATCATCATATGTTAGTGCAGGATGCAACTAGGCATTAAAAAAAATATTGTCATATTTTTGAAATTTTCTCAAAATCTATGGGCTAACCCCTACAAAAATATTGAGTTTTGGTAAATACTTTATATACTGAAGCCTATAATCTTTAGTGTTGTTTTAAAATTTCTACCATATTCTACATTTGTATTAATGTATGCTAAACTCTTTTTCATGGTAAATGAGCATCGTTCAATTGTTTTTATCAATTAATTTAGTAAAAATTCATAATACTCCCTAAATCGATGGAATAACCACTATAAAATTATTATTTTCTTGATAAACGGAGACGACAAAGGCTCCAAACCTCTTTGAACATCATCATATGTTAGTGCAGGATGCAACTAGGCATTAAAACAATTTGTCATATTTTTTGAAATTTTCTCAAAATCTATGGGCTAACCCCTACAAAAATATTGAGTTTTTGGTAAATTCTTTATATATGAAGCCCATAATCTTTAGTGTTGTTTTAAAATTTCTACCATATTCTATATTTGTATTAATGTATGCTAAACTCTTTTCATGGTAAATGAGCATCGTTCAATTGTTTTTATCAATTAATTTAGTAAAACTTCATAATACACTCCTAAATCGATGGAATAACCACTATAAAATTATTATTTTCTTGATAAACGGAGACGACAAAGGCTCCAAACCTCTTTGAACATCATCATATGTTAGTGCAGGATGCAACTAGGCATTAAAAAAATATTGTCATATTTTTGAAATTTTCTCAAAATCTATGGGCTAACCCTACAAAAATATTGAGTTTTTGGTAAATACTTTATATACTAAAGCCTATAATCTTTAGTGTTGTTTTAAAATTTCTAACCATATTCTACATTTGTATTAATGTATACAAACTCTTTTTCATGGTAAATGAGCATCGTTCAATTGTTTTTATCAATTAATTTAGTAAAACTTCATAACACTCCCTAAATCGATGGAATAACCACTATAAAATTATTATTTTTCTTATAAACGGAGACGACAAAGGCTCCAAACCTCTTTGAACATCATCATATGTTAGTGAAGGATGCAACTAGGCATTAAAACAATATTGTCAATTTTTTGAATTTTCTCAAAATCTATGGGCTAACCCCTACAAAAATTGAGTTTTTGGTAAATTCTTTATATACTGAAGCCTATAATCTTTAGTGTTGTTTTAAATTTCTAACATATTCTAATTTGTATTAATGTATGTAAACTCTTTTTCATGGTAAATGAGCATCGTTCAATTGTTTTTATCAATTAATTTAGTAAAACTTCATAACACTCCCTAAATCGATGAATAACCACTATAAAATTATTATTTCTTGATAAACGGAGACGACAAAGTCCAAACCTCTTGAACATCATCATATGTTAGTGCAGGATGCAACTAGGCATTAAAAACATATTATCATATTTTTTGAAATTTTCTCAAAATCTATGGGCTAACCCCTACAAAAATATGAATTTTTGGTAATACTTTATATACTGAAGCCTATAATCTTTAGTGTTGTTTAAAAATTCTAACCATATTCTAAATTTGTATTAATGTATACAAAACTCATTTTCATGGTAAATGAGCATCGTTCAATTGTTTTTATCAATTAATTTAGTAAAACTTCATAATACTCCCTAAATCGATGGAATAACCACTATAAAATTATTATTTTCTTGATAAACGGAGACGACAAAGGCTCCAAACCTCTTTGAACATCATCATATGTTAGTGCAGGATGCAACTAGGCATTAAAACAATATTGTCATATTTTTGAAATTTTCTCAAAATCTATGGGCTAACCCCTACAAAATATTGAGTTTTTGGTAAATACTTTATATACTGAAGCCTATAATCTTTAGTGTTGTTTAAAATTTCTACCATATTCTACATTTGTATTAATGTATGCTAACTCTTTTTCATGGTAATGAGCATCGTTCAATTGTTTTTATCAATAATTTAGTAAAACTTCATAATACCCCTAAATCGATGGAATAACCACTATAAAATTATTATTTTCTTGATAAACGGAGACGACAAAGGCTCCAAACCTCTTTGAACATCATCATATGTTAGTGCAGGATGCAACTAGGCATTAAAACAATATTGTCATATTTTTTGAAATTTTCTCAAAATCTATGGGCTAACCCCTACAAAAATATTGAGTTTTGGTAAATTCTTAATATACTGAAGCCCATAATCTTTAGTGTTTTTTAAAATTTCTACCATATTCTACATTTGTATTAATGTATGCTAAACTTTTTCATGGTAAATGAGCATCGTTCAATTGTTTTTTTCAATTAATTTGTAAAACTTCATCATAACTCCCTAAATCGATGGAATAACCACTATAAAATTATTATTTTCTTGATAAACGGAGACGACAAAGGCTCCAAACCTCTTTGAACATCATCATATGTTAGTGCAATGAACCAAGCATTAAAACAATATTGTCATATTTTTTGAAATTTTCTCAAAATCTATGGGCTAACCCCTACAAAAATATTGAGTTTTTGGTAAATTCTTTATATACTGAAGCCCATAATCTTTAGTGTTGTTTTAAAATTTCTACCATATTCTACATTTGTATTAATGTATTTAAACTCTTTTTCATGGTAAATGAGCATCGTTCAATTGTTTTATCAATTAATTTAGTAAACTTCATAACACTCCTCCCTAAATCGATGGAATAACCACTATAAAATTATTATTTTCTTGATAAACGGAGACGACAAAGGCTCCAAACCTCTTTGAACATCATCATATGTTAGTGCAGGATGCAACTAGGCATTAAAAATATTATCATATTTTTTGAAATTTTCTCAAAATCTATGGGCTAACCCCTACAAAAATATTGATTTTTGGTAAATACTTTATATACTAAAGCCTAATCTTTAGTGTTGTTTTAAAATTTCTAACCATATTCTAATTTGTATTAATGTATGCTAAACTCTTTTCATGGTAAATGAGCATCGTTCAATTGTTTTTATCAATTAATTTAGTAAAACTTCATAACACTCCCTAAATCGATGGAATAACCACTATAAAATTATTATTTTCTTGATAAACGGAGACGACAAAGGCTTCAAACCTCTCTGAACATCATCATATGTTAGTGCAGGATGCAACTAGCATTAAAAAAATATTATCATATTTTTTGAAATTTTCTCAAATCTCTATGGGCTAACCCCTACAAAGATATTGAGTTTTTGGTAAACTCTTAATATACTGAAACCCATAATCTTTAGTGATGTTTTAAAATTTCAACCATATTCTGTACTTGTATTAATGTATGCTAAACTCTTTTTCATGGTAAATGAGCATCGTTCAATTGTGTTTATCAATTAATTTAGTATAACTTCATAACACTCCCTAAATCGATGGAATAACCACTATAAAATTATTATTTTCTTGATAAACGGAGACGACAAAGGCTCCAAACCTCTTTGAACATCATCATATGTTAGTGCAGGATGCAACTAAGAATTAAAAAAATATTGTCATATTTTTTGAAATTTTCTCAAAATCAATTGGCTAACCCCTACAAAAATATTGAATTTTTGGTAAATTCTTTATATACTGAAGCCCATTATCTTTAGTGTTGTTTTAAAATTTCTACCATATTCTACATTTGTATTAATGTATGCTAAACTCTTTTTCATTGTAAATGAGCATCGTTCAATTGTTTTTATCAATTAATTTAGTAAAAATTCATAACACTCCTTAAATCGATGGAATAACCACTAAAAAATTATTATTTTCTTGATAAACGGAGACGACAAAGGCTCCAAACCTCCTTGAACATCATCATATGTTAGTGCAGGATGCAACTAGGCATTTAAAAATATTGTCATATTTTTTGAAATTTTCTCAAAATCTATGGGCTAACCCCTACAAAAATATTGAGTTTTTGGTAAATTCGTTATATAATGAAGCCCATAATCTTTAGTGTTGTTTTAAAATTTCTACCATATTCTACATTTGTATTAATGTATGCTAAACTCTTTTTCATGGTAAATGAGCATCGTTCAATTGTTTTTATCAATTAATTAGTAAAACTTCATAACACTCCCTAAATCGATGGAATAACCACTATAAAATTATTATTTTCTTGATAAACGGAGACGACAAAGGCTCCAAACCTCTTTGAACATCATCATATGTTAGTGCAGGATGCAACTAGGCATTAAACAATATTATCATATTTTTTGAAATTTTCTCAAAATCTATGGGCTAACCCCTACAAAAATTTTGAGTTTTTGGTAAATACTTTATATACTAAAGCCTATAATCTTTAGTGTTGTTTTAAAATTTCTAACCATATTCTAAATTTGTATTAATGTATGCTAAACTGTTTTTCATTGTAAATGAGCATCGTTCAATTGTTTTTATCAATTAATTTAGTAAAACTTCATAATACTCCCTAAATCGATGGAATAACCACTATAAAATCACAATTTTCTTGAAAAACGGAGACAGCAAAGGCTCTAAACCTCTTTGAACATAATCATATGTTAGTGGATGATGAAACTAGGCATTAAAACAATATTGTCATATTTTTGAAATTTTCTCAAAATCTATTGGCTAACCCCTACAAAAATATTGAAATTTTGGTAAATTCGTTATATAATGAAGCCCATAATCTTTAGTGTTGTTTTCAAATTTCTAACGATATTCTAAATTTGTATTAATGTATGCTAAACTCTTTTTCATGGTAAATGAGCATCGTTCAATTGCTTTATCAATTAATTAAGTAAAACTTCATAACACTCCCTAAGTCTATGGAATAACCACTATAAAATTATTATTTTCTTAATAAACGGAGACTACAAAGGCTCCAAACCTCTTCGAACATCATCATATATTAGTGCAGGATGCAACTAGGCATTAAAACAATATTATCATATTTTTTGAAATTTTCTCAAAATCTATTGGCTAACCACCTACAAAAATATTGAGTTTTTGGTAAATACTTTATATACTAAAGCCAATAATCTTTAGTGTTGTTTTAAAATTTCTAACCATATTCTAAATTTGTATTAATGTATGCTAAACTATTTTTCATTGTAAATGAGCATCGTTCAATTGCTTTATCAATTAATTTCGTAAAACTTCATAATACTTTCTAAATCGATGAAATAACCACTATAAAATCACAATTTTCTTGATAAACGGAGATGACAAAGGCCCCAAACATCTTTGAACATCATCATATGTTAGTGCAGGATGCAACTATGCATTAAAAAAATATTATCATATTTTTGAAAATTTTCAAAATCTATGGGCTATAACCCCTACAAAATAAGAGTTTTTGGTAAATATTTTATACTAAAGCCTATATCTTTAGTGTTGTTTTCAAATTTCTAACATATTCTAAATTTGTATTAATGTATACTAAACTCATTTTCATGGTAAATGAGCATCGTTCAATTGTTTTTATCAATTAATTTAGTAAAACTTCATAATACTCCCTAAATCGATGGAATAACAACTATAAAATTATTATTTTTTTGATAAACGGAGACGACAAAGACTCCAAACATCTTTGAACATCATCATATGTTAGTGAAGGATGCAACTAGGCATTAAAACAATATTGTCATATTTTTTGAAATTTTCTCAAAATCTATGGGCTAACCCCTACAAAAATATTGAGTTTTTGGTAAATTCTTAATATACTGAAGCCCATAATCTTTAATGATGTTTTAAAATTTCTACCATGTTCTAAATTTGTATTAATATATGCTGAACTCTTTTTCATGGTAAATGAGCATCGTTCAATTGTTTTTTCAATTAATTTTGTAAAACTTCATAACACTCCCTAAATCGATGGAATAACCACTATAAAATTATTATTTTCTTGATAAACGGAGACGAAAAGGCTCCAAACCTCTTTGAACACTATCATATGTTAGTGAAGGATGCAACCAAGCATTAAAACAATATATTCATATTTTTGAAATTTTCTCAAAATCTATGGACTAACCCCTACAAAAATTTTGAGTTTTTGGTAAATTCGTTATATAATGAAGCCCATAATCTTTAGTGATGTTTTAAAATTTCTACCATATTCTACATTTGTATTAATGTATGCTAAACTCTTTTTAATGGTAAATGAGCATCGTTCAATTGTTTTTATCAATTAATTTAGTAAAACTTCATAATACTCCTAAATCGATGGAATAACCACTATAAAATCACAATTTTCTTGATAAACGGAGACGACAAAGGCTCCAAACCTCTTTGAACATCATCATATGTTAGTGCAGGATGCAACTAGGCATTAAAAAATATTATCATATTTTTGAAATTTTCTCAAAATCTATGGGCTATACCCCTACAAAAATATTGAGTTTTTGGTAAATATTTATATACTAAGCCTATAATCTTTAGTGTTGTTTTCAAATTTATAACCATATTCTAAATTTGTATTAATGTATACTAAACTCATTTTCATGGTAAATGAGCATCGTTCAATTGTTTTTATCAATTAATTTAGTAAAACTTCATAATACTCCCTAAATCGATGGAATAACCACTATAAAATTATTATTTTCTTGATAAACGGAGACGACAAAGGCTCCAAACCTCTTTGAACATCATCATATGTTAGTGCAGGATGCAACTAGGCATTAAAACAATATTGTCATATTTTTTGAAATTTTCTCAAAATCTATGCGATACCCCTACAAAAATATTGAGGTTTTTGGTAAATTCTTTATATACTGAAGCCCATAATCTTTAGTGATGTTTTAAAATTTCTACTATATTCTAAATTTGTATTAATGTATGCTAAACTATTTTTCATGGTAAATGAGCATCTTCAATTGTTTTTATCAATTAATTTAGTAAAAATTCATAACACTCCATAAATCGATGGAATAACCACTATAAAATTATTATTTTCTTGATAAACGGAGACGACAAAGGCTTCAAACCTTTGAACATCATCATATGTTAGTGCAGGATGCAACAAGCATTAAAACAATATTTTCATATTTTTGAAATTTTCTCAAAATCTATAGGCTAACTCCTACAAAAATATTGAGTTTTTGGTAAATTTGTTATATAATGAACCCATAATCTTTAGTGTTGTTTTAAAATTTCTACCATATTCTACATTTGCATTAATGTATGCTAAACTCTTTTTCATGGTAAATGAGCATCGTTCAATTGTTTTTATCAATTAATTTAGTAAAACTTCATAACACTCCCTAAATCAATGGAATAACCACTATAAAATTATTATTTTCTTAATAAACGGAGACGACAAAGGCTCCAAACCTTTTTGAACATCATCATATGTTAGTGCAGGATGCAACTAGGCATTAAAACAATATTATCATATCTTTTGAAATTTTCTCAAAATCTATGGGCTAACCCCTACAAAAATTTTGAGTTTTTGGTAAATACTTTATATATTAAAGCCTATAATCTTTAGTGTTGTTTTAAAATTTCTAACCATATTCTAAATTTGTATTAATGTATTCTAAACTGTTTTTCATTGTAAATGAGCATCGTTCAATTGTTTTTATCAATTAATTTAGTAAAAATTCATAATACTCCCTAAATCGATGGAATAACCACTATAAAATCACAATTTTCTTGAAAAACGGAGACAGCAAAGGCTTCAAACCTCTTTGAACATAATCATATGTTAGTGGAGGATGCAACTAGGCATTAAAACAATATTGTCATATTTTTGAAATTTTCTCAAAATCTATTGGCTAACCCCTACAAAAATATTGAAATTTTGGTAAATTCGTTATATAATGAAGCCCATAATCTTTAGTGTTGTTTTCAAATTTCTAACGATATTCTAAATTTGTATTAATGTATGCTAAACTATTTTTCATTGTAAATGAGCATCGTTCAATTGCTTTATCAATTAATTTCGTAAAACTTCATAATACTTTCAAAATCGATGAAATAACCACTATAAAATCACAATTTTCTTGATAAACGGAGACGACAAAGGCCCCAAACATCTTTGAATATCATCATATGTTAGTGCAGGATGCAACTATGCATGAAAAAAATATTATCATATTTTTGAAATTTTTCAAAATCTATGGGCTATAACCCCTACAAAAATATTAAGTTTTTGGTAAATATTTTATATACTAAAGCCTATGATCTTTAGTGTTGTTTTCAAATTTCTAACGATATTCTAAATTTGTATTAATGTATACTAAACTCATTTTCAGGGTAAATGAGCATCGTTCAATTGTTTTTATCAATTAATTTAGTAAAACTTCATAATACTCCCTAAATCGATGGAATAACCACTATAAAATTATTATTTTTTTGATAAACGGAGACGACAAAGACTCCAAACCTCTTTGAACATCATCATATGTTAGTGAAGGATGCAACTAGGCATTAAAACAATATTGTCATATTTTTTGAAATTTTCTCAAAATCTATGGGCTAACCCCTACAAAAATATTGAGTTTTTGGTAAATTCTTAATATACTGAAGCCCATAATCTTTAGTGATGTTTTAAAATTTCTACCATGTTCTAAATTTGTATTAATGTATGCTAAACTCTTTTTCATGGTAAATGAGCATCGTTCAATTGTTTTTTCAATTAATTTTGTAAAACTTCATAACACTCCCTAAATCGATGGAATAACCACTATAAAATTATTGTTTTCTTGATAAACGGAGATGAAAAAGGCTCCAAACCTCTTTGAACATCATCATATGTTAGTGAAGGATGCAACCAAGCATTAAAACAATATATTCATATTTTTGAAATTTTCTCAAAATCTATGGGCTAACCCCTAAAAATATATTGAGTTTTTGGTAAATTTGTTATATAATGAAGCCCATAATCTTTAGTGATGTTTTAAAATTTCTACCATATTCTACATTTGAATTAATGTATGCTAAACTCTTTTTAATGGTAAATGAGCATCGTTCAATTGTTTTTATCAATTCATTTAGTATAACTTCATAATAATCCTAAATCGATAGAATAACCACTATACAATCACAATTTTCTTGATAAACGGAGACGACAAAGGCTCCAAACCTCTTTGAACATCATCATATGTTAGTGCAGGATGCAACTAGGCATTAAAAAAATATTATCATATTTTTGAAATTTTCTCAAAATCTATGGGCTATAACCCCTACAAAAATATTGAGTTTTTGGAAAATATTTTATATACTAAAGCCTATGATCTTTAGTGTTGTTTTCAAATTTCTAACCATATTCTAAATTTGTATTAATGTATACTAAACTCATTTTCATGGTAAATGAGCATCGTTCAATTGTTTTTATCAATTAATTTAGAAAAACTTCATAATACTCCCTAAATCGATGGAATAACCACTACAAAATTATTATTTTCTTGATAAACGGAGACGACAAAGGCTCCAAACCTCTTTGATCATCATCATATGTTAGTGCAGGATGCAACTAGGCATTAAAACAATATTGTCATATTTTTTGAAATTTTCTCAAAATCTATGCGATACCCCCTACAAAAATATTGAGGTTTTGGTAAATTCTTTATATACTGAAGCCCATAATCTTTAGTGATGTTTTAAAATTTCTACTATATTCTACATTTGTATTAATGTATGCTAAACTATTTTTCATGGTAAATGAGCATCTTTCAATTGTTTTTATCAATTAATTTAGTAAAAATTCATAACACTCCATAAATCGATGGAATAACCACTATAAAATTATTATTTTCTTGATAAACGGAGACGACAAAGGCTTCAAACATCTTTGAACATCATCATATGTTAGTGCAGGATGCAACCAAGCATTAAAACAATATTTTCATATTTTTTGAAATTTTCTCAAAATCTATAGGCTAACTCCTACAAAAATATTGAGTTTTTGGTAAATTTGTTATATAATGAAACCCATAATCTTTAGTGTTGTTTTAAAATTTCTACCATATTCTACATTTGCATTAATGTATGCTAAACTCTTTTTCATGGTAAATGAGCATCGTTAAATTGTTTTTATCAATTAATTTAGTAAAACTTCATAACACTCCCTAAATCGATGGAATAACCACTATAAAATTATTATTTTCTTAATAAACGGAGACGACAAAGGCTCCAAACCTTTTTGAACATCATCATATGTTAGTGCAGGATGCAACTAGGCATTAAAACAATATTATCATATCTTTTGAAATTTTCTCAAAATCTATGGGCTAACCCCTACAAAAATTTTGAGTTTTTGGTAAATACTTTATATATTAAAGCCTATAATCTTTAGTGTTGTTTTAAAATTTCTAACCATATTCTAAATTTGTATTAATGTATTCTAAACTGTTTTTCATTGTAAATGAGCATCGTTCAATTGTTTTTATCAATTAATTTAGTAAAAATTCATAATACTCCCTAAATCGATGGAATAACCACTATAAAATCACAATTTTCTTGAAAAACGGAGACAGAAAAGGCTTCAAACCTCTTTGAACATAATCATATGTTAGTGGAGGATGCAACTAGGCATTAAAACAATATTGTCATATTTTTGAAATTTTCTCAAAATCTATTGGCTAACCCCTACAAAAATATTGAAATTTTGGTAAATTCGTTATATAATGAAGCCCATAATCTTTAGTGTTGTTTTCAAATTTCTAACGATATTCTAAATTTGTATTAATGTATGCCAAACTATTTTTCATTGTAAATGAGCATCGTTCAATTGCTTTATCAATTAATTTCGTAAAACTTCATAATACTTTCTAAATCGATGAAATAACCACTATAAAATCACAATTTTCTTGATAAACGGAGACGACAAAGGCCCCAAACATCTTTGAATATCATCATATGTTAGTGCAGGATGCAACTATGCATGAAAAAAATATTATCATATTTTTGAAATTTTTTCAAAATCTATGGGCTATAACCCCTACAAAAATATTAAGTTTTTGGTAAATATTTTATATACTAAAGCCTATGATCTTTAGTGTTGTTTTAAAATTTCTAACCATATTCTAAATTTGTATTAATGTATGCTAAACTATTTTTCATTGTAAATGAGCATCGTTCAATTGTTTTATCAATTAATTTCGTAAAACTTCATAATACTTTCTAAATCGATGAAATAACCACTATAAAATCACAATTTTCTTGATAAACGGAGACGACAAAGGCCCCAAACCTCTTTGAACATCATCATATGTTAGTGCAGGATGCAACTAGGCATGAAAAAAATATTATCATATTTTTTTAAATTTTTTCAAAATCTATGGGCTATAACCCCTACAAAAATATTGAGTTTTTAAGAAATATTTTATATACTAAAGCCTATGATCTTTAGTGTTGTTTTCAAATTTATAACCATATTCTAAATTTGTATTAATGTATACTAAACTCATTTTCAGGGTAAATGAGCATTGTTCAATTGTTTTTATCAATTAATTTAGTAAAACTTCATAATACTCCCTAAATCGATGGAATAACCACTATAAAAAAAAAATTTTTGATAAACGGATACGACAAAGACTCCAAACATCTTTGAACATCATCATATGTTAGTGAAGGATGCAACTAGGCATTAAAACAATATTGTCATATTTTTTGAAAGTTTCTCAAAATCTATGGGCTAACCCCTACAAAAATATTGAGTTTTTGGTAAATTTTTAATATACTGAAGCCCATAGTCTTTAATGATGTTTTTAAATTTCTACCATGTTCTACATTTGTATTAATGTATGCTGAACTCTTTTTCATGGTAAATGAGCATCGTTCAATTGTTTTTTCAATTAATTTTGTAAAACTTCATAACACTCTCTAAATCGATGGAATAACCACTATAAAATTATTATTTTCTTGATAAACGGAGATGACAAAGGCTCCAAACCTCTTTGAACATCATCATATGTTAGTGAAGGATGCAACCAAGCATTAAAACAATATATTCATATTTTTGAAATTTTCTCAAAATCTATGGGCTAACCCCTAAAAATATATTGAGCTTTTGGTAAATTCGTTATATAATGAAGTCCATAATCTTTAGTGATGTTTTAAAATTTCTACCATATTCTACATTTGTATTAATGTATGCTAAACTCTTTTTAATGGTAAATGAGCATCGTTCAATTGTGTTTATCAATTAATTTAGTAAAACTTCATAATAATCCTAAATCGATGGAATAACCACTATAAAATCACAATTTTCTTGATAAACGGAGACGACAAAGGCTTCAAACCTCTTTGAACATCATCATATGTTAGTGCAGGATGCAACTAGGCATTAAAAAAATATTATCATATTTTTGAAATTTTCTCAAAATCTATGGGCTATAACCCCTACAAAAATATTGAGTTTTTGGTAAATACTTTATATACTAAAGCCTATGATCTTTAGTGTTGTTTTCAAATTTATAACCATATTCTAAATTTTTATTAATGTATACTAAACTCATTTTCATGGTAAATGAGCATCGTTCAATTGTTTTTATCAATTAATTTAGTAAAAATTCATAATACTCCCTAAATCGATGGAATAACCACTATAAAATTATTATTTTCTTGATAAACGGAGACGACAAAGACTCCAAACCTCTTTGAACATCATCATATGTTAGTGAAGGATGCAACTAGGCATTAAAACAATCTTGTCATATTTTTTGAAATTTTCTCAAAATCTATAAGCTAACCCCTACAAAAATATTGAGTTTTTGGTAAATTCTTAATATACTGAAGCCCATAATCTTTAGTGATGTTTTAAAATTTCTACCATATTCTACATTTGTATTAATGTATGCTAAACTCTATTTCATGGTAAATGAGCATCGTTCAATTGTTTTTTTAATTAATTTTGTAAGTCTTCATAACACTCCCTAAATCGATGGAATAACCACTATAAAATTATTATTTTCTTGATAAACGGAGATGACAAAGGCTCCAAACCTCTTTGAACATCATCATATGCTAGTGAAGATTGCAACCAAGCATTAAAACAATATATACATATTTTTTGAAATTTTCTCAAAATCTATGGGCTAACCCCCAACAAAAATATTGAGTTTTTGGTAAATTCGTTATATAATGAAGCCAATAATCTTTAGTGTTGTTTTAAAATTTCTACCATATTTTACATTTTTATTAATATATGTTAAACTCTTTTTCATGGTAATTGAGCATCATTCAATTATTTTTATCAATTAATTTAGTAAAACTTCATAACACTCTCTAAATTGATGGAATAACCACAATAAAATTATTGTTTTATTGATAAACGGAGACGACAAAGGCTCCAAACCTTTTTGACCATCCTCATATATTAGTACAGGATACAACTACGCATTAAAACAATATTTTCATATTTTTTGAAATTTTCTCAAAATCTATGGGCTATAACCCCTACAAAAATATTGAGTTTTTGGTAAATACTTTATATACTAAAGCCTATAATCTTTAGTGTTGTTTTAAAATTTCTAACCATATTCTAAATTTGTATTAATGTATGCTAAACTCTTTTTCATTGTAAATGAGTATCGTTCAATTGTTTTTATCAATTAATTTAGTAAAACTTCATAATACTCCCTAAATCGATGGAATAATCACTATAAAATCATAATTTTCTTGATAAACGGAGACGACAAAGGCTCCAAACCTCTTTGAACATCATCATATGTTAGTGCAGGATGCAACTAAGCATTAAAAAATATTATCATATTTTTTGAAATTTTCTCAAAATCTATGGGCTATAACCCCTACAAAAATATTGAGTTTTTGGTAAATATTTTATATACTAAAGCCTATGATCTTTAGTGTTGTTTTCAAATTTCTAACCATATTCTAAATTTGTATTAATGTATTCTAAACTCATTTTCATGGTAAATGAGCATCGTTCAATTGTTTTTATCAATTAATTTAGTAAAACTTCATAATACTCCCTAAATCGATGGAATAACCACTACAAAATTATTATTTTCTTGATAAACGGAGACGACAAAGGCTCCAAACCTCTTTGATCATCATCATATGTTAGTGCAGGATGCAACTAGGCATTAAAACAATATTGTCATATTTTTTGAAAATTTCTCAAAATCTATGCGATACCCCCTACAAAAATATTGAGGTTTTGGTAAATTCTTTATATACTGAAGCCCATAATCTTTAGTGATGTTTTAAAATTTCTACTATATTCTACATTTGTATTAATGTATGCTAAACTCTTTTTCATGGTAAATGAGCATCTTTCAATTGTTTTTATCAATTAATTTAATAAAAATTCATAACACTCCCTAAATCGATGGAATAACCACTATAAAATTATTATTTTCTTGATAAACGGAGACGACAAATGCTTCAAACCTCTTTGAACATCATCATATGTTAGTGCAGGATGCAACCAAGCATTAAAACAATATTTTTCATATTTTTTGAAATTTTCTCAAAATCTATGGGCTAATACAAAAAAATATTGAGTTTTAGGTAAATACGTTATATTTTGAAGCCTAGAATATTTAGTATTGTTTTAAAATTTCTAACCATATTCTACATTTTTATTAATGTATTTTAAGCTCTTTTTGATGGTATGAGAGTCGTTATAATTTTTTTTATCAATTAATTTAGTAAAACTTCCTTATATTCCCTAAATCGATGGAATAACCACTATAAAATCACTATTTTCTTAAAAAACGGAGACAACAAAGTCTTCTAACCTCTTTGAACATCATCATATGTTAGTGCAGGTTGCAACTATGCATTAAAACAATATTGTCATATTTTTTGAAATTTTCTCAATATCTATGTGTTAACCCCCCTACGAAAATATTGAGTTTTTGGTAAATGTTTTATATACTCAAGCCTATAATCTTTAGTATTGTTTTAAAATTTCTAACCACATTTTACATATGTATTAATGCATTTGAAGCTCTTTTTCATGGTATATGAGAATCTTTATAAATTATTTATCAATTAATTTAGTAAAATTTCATAATACTCTCTAAATCGATAGAATAATCACTATAAAATCACTATTTTCTTGAAAAATGAAGACAACAAAGGCTCCGAACCTATTTTAAAATCATCATATGTTAGTGTAGGATGCAACTATGCATTAAAAAAATATTGTCGTATTTTTTAAAATTTTCACAAAATCTATGTGTTAACCCCTAAAAAATATAGAGTTTTTGTTAAATACTTTATATACCGAAAAGCGTATAATATTTTGTGTTGTTTTAAAATTTCTCACCATATTCTACATTTGTATTAATATATGCTAAACTATTTTTTATGGTAAATGAGCATAGTTAAATTGTTTTTATAATTTAATTTAGTAAAACTTCATATATTCCCTAATTAGGGAAATAACCATTATAAAATCGGTATTATCTAGAGGAAAGGAGACAAAAAATGTTCAAAACCTCTTTAACCATCATCATATATTAGTACATGATGCAACTATGCATTAAAACAATATTGTCATATATTTAAAAATTTTGTCAGTATCTATGTGTTAATCTCTACGAAAAAATTGAGTTTTTGGTAATTGATTTATATACTGAAGCCTATAATCTTTAGTGTTTTTTAAATTTATAACCACATTCTACATTTGTATTAATGTATTTAAAGCTTTTTTATGGTATATAGGAATCGTTATAATTTTTTTTATCAATTTATTTATTAAAACTTCCTAATATTTCCTAAATCGATGGAATAACTATTATAAAATCACTATTTTCTTGAAAAACGGAGACAACAAAGGCTCCTAACCTCTTTGAACATCATCATATGTTAATGCAAGATGCAACTATGCATTAAAACAATATTGTCATATTTTTTGAAATTTTCTCAAAATCCATGTGTTAACAACCCCTACGTAAATATTGAGGTTTTGGTAAATCTTTAATATACTGAAGCTTATAATATTTAGTATTGTTTTAAAATTTCTAACCACATTCTACATTTGTATTAATGTATTGGAAGCATTTTTTCATGGTATATGAGAATCGTTATAATTTTTTTTTTTATCAATTAATTTAGTAAAATTTCCTTATATTCCCTAAATCGATGGAATAACCACTATAAAATCACTATTTTCTTGAAAAACGGAGACAACAAAGTCTTCTAACATCTTTGAACATCGTCATATGTTAGTGCAGGATGCAACTATGCATTAAAACAATGTTGTCATATTTTTTGAAATTTTCTCAAAATCCATGTGTTTTGGTAAATGTTTTATATACTGAAGCCTATAATCTTTAGTGTTGTTTTAAAATTCCTAACCACAAAATGTATTTGAAGCTCTTTTTCATTCTATATGGAAATCTTTATAATTTTTTATCAATTAATTTAGTAAACTTCATAAGACTCTCTAAATCGATGGAATAACCACTATAAAATCATTTTTTCTTGAAAAACGGAGACAACAAAGGCTCCAAACCTCTTTGAAAATCATCATATGTTAGTGTAGTATGCAACTGTGCATTAAAACAATATTTTCGTATTTTTTGAAATTTTCTCAAAATCTATGTGTTAACCTCTACAAAAATATTGAGTTTTTGGTAAATACTTTATATACCGAAGCCTATAAACTTTAGTGTTGTTTTAAAATTTTCACCATATTCTACATTTGTATTAATATATGTTAAACTCTTTTTCATGGTAAATGAGCATAGTTAAATTGTTTTTATAATTTAATTTACTAAAACTTCATATACTCCCTAAATTATAGGACTAACCATTTTAAAATCGCTATTATCTAGAGAAATGAAGACAAAAAATGTTCCAAACCTCTTTGACCATCATCATATATTAGTACATGATGCAACTACGCATTAAAAAAATATTTTCATATTTTATGAAATTTTGTCAATATCTATGTGCTAACACCCTACGAAAATATTGAGTTTTTGGTAAATACTTTATATATTGAAGCCTATAATATTTAGTGTTGTTTTAAAATTTCTAACCATATTCTACATTTGTATTAATGTATTTTAAACTCTTTTTTATGGTATATGAGAATCGTTATAATTTTTTTATTAATTAATTTAGTAAAACTTCATAATATTCCCTAAATTGATGGAATAACCACTATAAAATCACTATTTTTTTGAAAAACGGAGACAACAAAGGCTCCTAACCTCTTTGAACATCATCATATGTTAGTGCTGGATGCAACTATGCACTAAAATAATATTGTCATATTTTTTGAAATTTTCTCATTTATAATGTGTCATAACAGATACTTATTATTTTTTAAGATTTCATTTATCAATTCAGATAGCATTGACATATCCATTCCTCTTTGTTTCAATTCCTCTGACCTAGACAGAAGAAACTCCATCACATTCTCTTGTGTCACATATTTCTCAGTACACCCAAAGCTCAAAACCAGAGATTCTGGCCCTTATCTGTTTTAACCATAAAAGTAGCAAGTTCTGAAACTGAACAAAGGAAAACTAATGTCAGAATTAAACAGAACTCGCCCTCGGATATGTATATGCACATTATTAAACTTTTGGGATGGTGGATATTCATGTACCTTGCAAAACGAATACGAACAATGTAGTAGTCTAAGTTGATCTGAAGAGACAATGCTTGGCTTCCTTTTTAACAAAACTGTATTTATCAGCAAGTGCTTGACCTATTGATTTTGGCAGTCTGCCAAAAAAAGTTGTCAAAAACGCTATTAATTTGATTAGTCGTGAATCATGAAGTTGTAAATCAGTATGAATGCACTTGCGTTACTGCGGGGTTTGTTCCCTAACAATATCTTCTCAACATCATCTGAAGCAGGCTGTTTGATATTACGAATCCAGTTCTTAAGCTTTGCAATAAGATCAAGAAAACAGGTTCAAAAACAAAGCAAAAATGTAAGAAAAAAGATGTCATGTTTAGACAGCAGCAAAACTACTGTTGACGGATGGTTCGTCTGTGACATCATCCAGCTGCAAAAATTCCCATTGCCCCTCCGTAATAAGCTGCAAAAGTGGAATGATAATCCATTTAAGCAACTGAACATACATGTACTGAACACAAAAACAACATCAGCCATAACGCTAAGTAGATTGCAAAAACTAAAAAAGATATCCTTGGACTCTCAACCTCTCTAATATAGTATGTTGAGTAGGCGATGAGAGCAACTCTCTCATATGAAAAGGTCCCACTCACCAGTGGTGATGATTCAGCAACGTTCTTGACCAGCCGTATCCCAAATCTGGAGCATGCCGCTTTTGCCATTAAGCTCAAAATATAGTTCTTATCTTAAAATCAATTCTGCAAAGAAGCAAAAGAGAGGCATACATCACAGTCTATCAATTATAATCTGAGTAAATGTACAAAAAAGAACAGAGAAATTGGAGACTTGCCACTGGATTTTTCCGATCTTATCGCTATTGCCTGATGTAAAAGGATTGAGTTTAATGAGTAGTAATGTGGAGGCGAATTAACTACAGGGAAAATAAGAGTTACAGCGACGTCTGGTTTTCAGGTACAAAAGAGGCGACCTATTTATGCAGAAATCTTTGACCCATTTTTTTTATGTATGACATGGTAAGTGGCTAAGAAATATTGTATTGTGACTTAGATGATTTTTTAATCTTATGTAGTATGCTTTTCTTTGCACCATATTCTCCTTTTAGTATTGTAAGATATCAATATCAATAATTCCAATACAAACTTAAACCTAAACGTCTATATATAAAAAACCGTAAAAATAATAAAGATAGTAATCTAAATAATTAATAAAATAAATATTTAATATTTAGAAATATTCCAAATATTTATATACATCATATATTCAGATTAAATCAGCTAAAACATTAAGTCAGGATACAACATTCAGCAGCAAGATAATAGTTATTATCAAAGCTTATCTCGCACAGTGACCATATTGTCTCCTATAATAATCTGCTGTTTTCAGCTCCTGGTGTGTAAATATGGAATAAATGAGTTGCAAGTGGGTCTGATTCAGATTTCAGATCTCATCTCTTAGTAGCCAGAGATGTGAGAAAGAAGCTCATACACATGATATAAAGAGAGAGCATTACTTTTACTTGCTATATATGATGAATATGTGACATAGTAAGAGTATACAACAAACAAACAAAGGTGGGCAAATAGGAATACTGAATCATGCCATCATCATGATCATCATCATTCATTAGACAAGTTTTTGATCTGTACAATGATAATTGTGATATCATCAGTCCTATTCTCATGCTCCAACCACAGTTTGTATGATTCCGCTGTCGCTGCTGCACATCCATCTCTCGGATCAGCATATCTCCCCACCTACAAACACACACACACACACACACACAACACAGACATAAGAGACCTTCAAAGGAGTTGTGTCTTTATGTCCTTATATAATTACCATATCAACAACAGCTTGACTTGGAAGAAACTCAAAGATCCCATCACTCGCAACAACAAAGAACAAATGATTCGGCGAAAGATGAACCATAGACACTTCAGGCTCCGCGGTAACACCGATCCCTTCAGCTGTACAATCACCAACGCTCCTCGTAAAAGCTGTTCCAGGATACATCCCGTTCTGTACCCAAAGTCTAGGCGGGTCGCCTCCTTCGCTCTCTTCATTAGCCCACGTTTGAATATTTGGATCTTTCAACCCTTCAACTTGATCAACAGTCATCACTCTTGCTCCACACGCTTTCACCCTCTCGCATTCATCTTCCCTAAAAGGCGTCTGATCATAAGACAAATCCTCTGCTATGATCCTGTTCTTGTCTTTAACAGCGAGAACAGCTCTCGAGTCACCGACATTAGCGACATAGATCTTGTCCCCAACGACAAGAACTGTGATCGCAGTGGTCCCACTCATCGAATCATCGATCTCGCTCTCGTGCAACTCCTCGTTGACCCTCAAGAAAGCAGACTTGTAAGCCTTCTCCGGATCTTGAAGCAGAGCAGGGTCTTCAGACAGCATCTCCACGACTCTCTCCTTGACGAAACTCGAGCATTGCGTGCCGAACACGCCGTGACCGTCGAAGACGCCGAAGAAATGAACGTTGGGGTTGCCCTGGAGCTCGGTTTTGATGCAGTAAGCGTCTTGGTTCTCCTTATCAGGCGAGTCTGGGTAGTACCCTCGTTGAGAAAGAACAGAGTAAACCATGTCGAAGTTGGGAGAAGGGACTTGGATCGATGAGGAGAGAGGAGGCTTCTGAACGACGACGTTTGGTTTGACCTTAGCGTCTCCGCCACGTCTGTGGGAATCTCCTGATGATGATGAAGGTGGGTATCGTCTACAGCATTTGCATTGAACACAACCCATAGGAAAAAAAAACAGAGGAGATGATTTACACACACAAAATAAAAGATTATTCAAAACAGAGGATGCTCTGTTTCGGAACAGAGGATGCTCTGTTTCTGCTAGAACAAGCGGTCTCCTGAGAAGCAGAGGGGAGGGTATTGGTTGGATTCAACAATGGCGTCTTGGGAAGTGAAGGGTTTGGGAGATTTCATGTTGTGTAGAAGGGAATAATGTGGTTCCGACACAAAGACAGAATCTTTGTTTTGCCCAATCCTGAGCAGAGGAAGAAGGAAGAAAAAGGGAACAACTTTATTGTTCGTGTTTGGTCTTTTTCTTCCTCTTTTTGTTTGATTCGTGTCTTCCTCAACGTTTCCCCTTAAAGGATTGATTATTGCGTCAACCCTTTGAAAGAGAAAGCGTCAAAAAATTTGAGGAACCCTAAAAAAGCGAAGCAGAGGAATTTGTTCTTAAAGAAAAGAATATAAAAACGAAGAGAGAGAGAGAGAGAGAAGAAAGAGAGATGACTTTTGGTTGATCTGACGGATGGAGTGGAGTGCACGGGTAGGTTTGGCCTCTGCACGAGTTACCAAATCAAACATAGATTTTTTGAGAAACTGATTGAATATTTTTCTTTCACGAGAAAAAAATCTAACTTTTCTCGTTTCTTTCAGACACTATTGTTTCAGTGTAAAAAAGCTTAATGGGCCTAATGAATTTATTGGGCCCTCGCCTATAGTTTTTACCTCTCTTTCAACTGTAACTTTACGAGTAATAAACAATAACTTAAACAAAAATTAGAGGTCATTCCTGATGATACACAAAAAATTATTCTATACGTATTTTACTCTAAAATAAAATAACTCTACTATAGAATTGAAATTTGCTCCAATGATTCATTTGTAATAAAGTTACTCTATAATAGAGTATAATAAAATTAAATATAAAGTAATGTTGTTTTTTTACTCCAAATATAGAGTGAAAAAGCGACATTACTCTATATTTCACTCTATTATAGAGTGAATTATTGGAGCAAATTCAACTTTATAATAGGGTTACTCTATTTTAGTGTAAAATATAGATGAAATTTTTGTGTCTCATCGGATATGCTTTTACTACTTAATACACTTTCAACATTGAAGCTATAGGACTCATCATTATTTATTTCTTCTAATTAAACATGGTTGTTATTTTCTTATATCGACTTAGGTCATGTGTTTATATTTAAATTCGGATGATGTTATTCATGTATGGTCTATCAATATGGATAAAAATCATATATTTCTCAAAAAAAAAAATTGAGCATAAAACTCTTCAAAAATAGGTTTAAGACCAGAACAGATAGAGAATAATGAATTGGACGATGTTTAAACCAAATTAGTGATACTAGCATAAAACTCTTTGTTAAATGTGCGGGACATGCAGCGACTATATATCTAGGTGAAGATTGGGAGTAACACACTTTTTCTTCTCAAAAAGGGGAGTGAGTATCAGACTCTTTCTTAACAACTTGAGATGGTGTGATGTTACATTTGGCATATTAACATGGTTTTAACTGTTACTAAATAAAAGAGAGCTCTATTTTGAGATGGATTTAAGTTAAAAAAAAATTGTTATTTTACCAAACTAAATGAAAACCATATACAATACATTTTAGAAGAGAATTCTTATTCTAATTTTAGAACTTTCTAAAAACCATTCCACCAGCACAGTCAACTAAAGGAAACGACAGCAAATCAAACTTATCAACACAATTTCATCGTCCTAAAATAAGCAATAATCTTTAATTACCAAAAACAAAAACATACACCAGTTTCTAAGAATCTATGGAAAGTAGAAACAAAATCTAAAAACCCTCCCCTATTTCAGAGGAAATGGATTTTTTAAGACAAAGATTGTGTGAGAACCAGTCCGAACTTCAATCTCTTCCTCACATCTCGACTGCTAATAAAACAAGCCTCTCCTCAAATCCTTTATTCTAGCCCTTCCCTACCAATGGCTCCTCTATTAACTATTCATCTTTTTAATTTGTAATTAACCTTTTTATTAAAAAAACAAAAATACAATAAAAGACTTTACCTGAGAATTAGGTTCAGGATGGCCTCAAGGAGCCGCTCCTACACACAACTCCTAGGCCTCCTGTCCTTTAACCTCCTCTTGTTCACAACCTCCACAAAGGCAGTTCGTGTTGGAGTCATTCTCCACAAGCCTTCTGCTCCAACCCTTCCTGTATTCAGAGAAGCCCCGGCTTTCAGGAACGGTGATCAATGCGGTAATCTTGAGGCTGACCACATTCACATCGCCATGACTCTCGACACAAACTACCTCCGTGGAACAATGGCGGCTGTCTTGTCTCTCCTACAACATTCATCTTGTCCTGAAAACCTCTCTTTTCATTTCCTCTCCCTTGCTCATTTCGAAAACGACCTCTTCACCAGCATCAAATCCACTTTCCCTTACCTCAACTTCAAGATTTATCAGTTTGATCCAAACCTAGTCCGCAGCAAAATCTCAAAATCCATCAGAGAAGCCCTAGACCAGCCTCTAAACTACGCGAGAATCTACCTCGCGGATATCATTCCCACCAGCGTTGACCGGATTATATACCTAGACTCGGACCTAGTCGTGGTCGACGACATAGAGAAGCTATGGCACGTGGAGATGGAAGGTAAAGTCGTGGCGGCTCCAGAGTATTGCCATGCAAACTTCACGTACTATTTCACCAAAGCTTTCTGGTCGGACCCGGAACTAGTCAAAGTACTTGAAGGGAAACGACCGTGCTATTTCAACACGGGGGTTATGGTCGTGGACGTTGGTAAATGGAGGAGAGGAATGTATACACAAAAGGTAGAAGAGTGGATGACTGTTCAGAAGCAGAGGAGGATATATCATTTAGGATCATTGCCTCCGTTTCTGCTTATATTCGCCGGTGATATAAAAGCTGTTGACCACAGGTGGAACCAGCATGGGCTCGGAGGGGACAACTTTGAAGGGAAGTGTAGAACGTTGCATCCTGGTCCTATAAGTCTTCTTCATTGGAGTGGGAAAGGGAAGCCGTGGTTGAGACTAGATTCGAGGAAGCCTTGTAGTGTGGATCATCTATGGGCTCCGTATGATCTTTACCGTTCATCAAGACATTCGTTAGAAGAGTAGAGGCAAAAACATACAACAAGATGGCACATATATATATATATAATATTAGAGAGGAGAAGGTACAAGAAGTTTTTTTAGCGATCAAAGAGAGTGAAATTTTTATTTGTAATTTTTGTAACACACACTCTTAATGCAAAAAGACGTTGTGCATGTGCATTGAGTTCAGTAGTGGGATGATATTAACATCATTTTATTATTCTCCTATGCTTCTAGTTTTTTTTTTGTTCTTCTCCTACCATTGCTTCAACGTGTAACATATAGGTATCATTACTGCACAAATGGAGGATTTTTAAATTAATTATTTTAAATTGAAATGTCTAGTACATATCTTATTCTGTTAGAAACCGTTGTAGGATCATAACCAGTGGCGGAACTAGCTAAGAAGCATGTGGGTCATTTGACCTATATCAATTTTAAGAATTATTCAAATTTAGGCATAAATTTTTAATATATCTATATTATTTGGTTGAGTTTCAGTAATTTGACCCCCTTAATATCTAGCCAGTTTCATATATATAAGATTTTGACCCCATTGCTTTCAATTCCTACCTCGGCCACTGATCATAACGTGCATTTCCTTGTTAAACCCTAGTCAAGTATAAATGTACATAATCAATCTAGATTCTCTTGAATCCTAGAAACCACAAAATTCTACAGTTACAAGAGAATGATTGATCGATAACGAAAATCTCACATTCGTAGTAGTTGAAGAATTACTGAGCTAATATATTTAAAAGTTAGAATTAACAAATTAGTTTTCAATTGAAAATTCATAATACTCAAAATTAACAATTGAAATCAACATATTGCTTTTAAAACATCAAAAACAACAGATTGGTTTTGTCTTAATATATTTGGGGATTATTAGCAAATGAAGGGCATATATGTAAAAGAGCCACCGTCCAGCTCCTCCTCCTCCTAAACATGCTCCATCTCCTCCATCTCTCCGACGAAAACCTCAGCAGCATGCCCCCTTCCTCATCCTCATCTCTCCACCCTTGCAAACACTCTCCCTCCGCAACCCTCGACCTCCTAATCCTCCTCCTCGTCCTCTTCTCCGCCGCCTTCCTCCTCTCCTCCTACTTCTCCTACCTCTTCCACTCCCTCTCCCTCCTCTCCTCCCACCTCCCCTCCTCCGATCTCTCCTCCATCCCTCCCGCCTCCTACCTCCTCGCCTTCGCCCTCTTCTTCGCCGCCTCCATCGCCTTCCTCGACTTATGCTGCGGGCCGAGATCGAGAAAATGTCGAAACCCGAGGTGCAAAGGGCTGAAGAAGGCCATGGAGTTTGATCTGCAGATACAGACGGAGGATTGCGTTAGATCGGGGTCGGGAGGGAGCAAGGAGATCGATCGGTTGCCGTGGAAAGGAGGGAGCGAGGGGAATCCTGATTACGAGTGTTTGAGAGCTGAGCTTAGGAGGATGGCTCCCGTTAATGGTCGGGCTGTCTTGCTTTTCCGATCTCGGTGTGGTTGTCCTGTTGCCAAGCTTCAAGGTTGGGGACCTAAGCGTGGTCGGCGTCATAAAAAGTAAGTAGCTTTATTTGATTTTATTACCCAAAAACACAGTCTTTCATCTTGTTGTCTGAATTTGATTCTCTTTTGTGTCTTTGAGTTTTGTCTGAACGTAACACATTGCTGGTGATTTGATAAGTAAGACGATTCTCTTTGTCTGTTATGTAAGTTTCTTGGATTATTACCAAAAACACAATCTTTCATCTTGTTGAGTTTTGTCTGAACCATGAAATAAGTTATTGTATGGCATTGATCAGTTTTCATCTTGTTCAAGTTTTTGTCTGAATTTGATTCTCTTTTGTCTCTTTGAGTTTTGTCTGAAAATAGTGTGTGTGTGTGTGTGTGTTCCTTCTCAATAAGCTATGGATAATGATGGATTGAATTGTGAAGTCTCATAGTAAAAGAGTAAGCCTTTATGCTCTCTCTTCATGTTTGCTGAGTGTATATTCCAAGTGAGAAATGAAAGGAACAATGATGATGGTTGGTGTTTGTAATACTGATCTGGTCCGTTTTGTAAACGATTATCTTGGCACATTTCACATCTTTTATAGCGGGGGTTTCGAGTATGTGGAAAGAGACTGCCCTGGCTGAGTTAGCTATGAAGAAAATTAACAACTTTGGACATGGAGTATGATTGTGAAGCCATTTTCTTGTCCATGTTGTTTTGAAATGGTGGTTCCATGGTTTAGGCTTATTATGTTATAATATTATCAAACATAAGAGGCAAGGAATAGCAGCTTATGTCCCAGTTGTTTGCCCTTACTGATAGGAAAAAACTCCATCTTTGCTGCAACTGTTATTTTTATTTTATTTTGCAAAGTTTCTTGGTGCAAAATGTTTGCTTTACCATTGATTCTTGATTTAACAAAGCGTCCACTTTGATATGATGTGACTACAACATGATTCTCGATGTACATGGTGCTGCGTAGTCAACTGCCAACAACAACCTTTAGTTGTTATTTATCTGTGGGTAACCTGTAATATTAACGACACATGACCAAGGCCATTGGTTGGCTACTCATCATTTGATTTTGTAATTTGTATTATTTACCTTTCTTCGTCTGCTTCATGTTTCTCATTTGATCTGTAACCATATTTACACGCTACTATAGATAAGAACATTCTGACTCTGACTCAATTTCGATTTCTTCACATTGTATCCTGATTCATTTCATCATGCCATACAGATCACAAGCAAACTTGGCTCTAAAGGGAGGCATAGACAAGCGCTGATCAGAGATCGATGGGAACTCTTCAATCTATCATTATTATTATAGATGTTATCATCACATTCAATGTTTGCAGAGTTCATCTCGAAAACTAAAGAAAATCCATACAGCTCCGTTTACGTGGTTTTCGTTTACTTCTTTTACATTAGAAATGTCTCAATACTACAATTTGAAATACTTTTATTGAACGACCTTACATACCATGGCAAACTAAAAGATTAGGCTACCTAATTGCAAATAATGGTTCATGTGAATCCTTTCTCGTTTAATAGAAGCAAGCCAAGTACTCTATGAAACCTTTTTTTCTTGAGATAAGTAGTTTTGTTCATAGAATCTTTGGGGACCATACAAAAAAATACAACATTTTCACTCTACTTACTGGACAACACAGATCACAATCACTAATCCTTTTACAAATGACGACAAATACACAAATCAAGACTCTTCTACAATTCTGTTTTACAAATGTCTCCAACATCAGTACTCTCACCCTCAAGAGTTAGTTACTACTTAGTGTAACCGTTGCTTCACTCGTCTCCCATTCACGTCACAACCCTCGACATATAACTCCTTCCCATGCCCTGAAGATGCTAAAGAATGCTCACTAAGCCTAGCCACATACTCCAGAAGCTCACTTAGTAAGCACGGGCAGCTTTCTTTCAGATAATCAAACCCATCGGTTTCCATCACAGCTAAAAGAAATTACAGACAAAGAGCGGTTTCAGATTTCAAAGTGATGAAATGATCAAAGTGATGCAAGCAAGCACAAAGGAACTCTCATCTTACCTTTTAGATTCTCTGGCGAAGCTATGAATTTGAGGCAAGCAGCTTTCAGCTGGAAACAATGATGCTGCTCTGCTAGAGCCAAGGTGGTTGCAACCGTGTTGATGCTAATCCCTTCACAGAGTTGTGACTCGCAGATTGTTCTAAGTCGTTCAAGAGCATAACGATCTGCAGCCGCAAGCAGATGCTGAGCCACAAGAGTCGCTGCCCATTTCAAGTCTGTCCCCATAACGTCTTGCATATCAGGCAATTCGTCCCAGTAGATAAAATGTAGGAACATCTACACAACAAAACACAGAGGGGTTTTGTCTCAGCACTGAATAATATTTGAAATTATGATTTTAACATTTTCTATACAGGTTAAAAATGATTGAAGTACATTTATATTTTTATTAATTACACATGTTTAGTCAATAATATTTGAAATAAATGAATTATTAATAGAATCAGTGCAGTTCCCATTTTTTCTTTAGATTTGGATAAAATTATGGAAAAGGGTTTGTATCAGTATACACTTCAACCTTTAAATTACAGGATTCATGATCTGAAGCTCGCACATAGACTAAAGACCAATCAAAACATAGAAAGATTCATATTTGGCCTTACTATGAAGCTTCTGAAGTCAAACATGTGTAAGGGATGTAATAGCAAACAAAAGAAGCTTTTTTGACATAAGTTATAACCATGTATTTAATGCAGACGAGAAATGTTGGCATTGCAGCAACAAATAACAAACATAGATTCATGCAATGCAAACAGAAGAGAAGCAATAAGATTAAATCATTGAGAACAAGAGTAGACCCTAGGAGAAGGTACCGGATCAAGGACGGACCTGGGCATGGCCAAGTGAAACATTGGCATATAGAACCCAAAAAGTTTTGAAAAAAAAATTACATAGACCAAATTTGTTTTAATTTTGTTTATTAAAACTTTCACAAAATCGTTACAGCCCCCAAAATCTGTCACTCATAAACAGAAAATCATCTATCACGCCACAATCACTCACAAGAGAAAAGGCAATGAACCAAGAAAGCTATCTCTTCCTATAAAATGACCTTATAACACCTAAAATGTGAATCGGTTCAGTCAAACATAAACCAGTAGAGAGTTAAAAGGGAGGACCTTAAAAATGGGAGCTTCCATGTCTTCTATGTCAATACATTCAGTATCACGGCTCTTCAACGGGCCAAAGATCTGCGCTCTAAAAACAGGAGAACGAGCTGCAAGAACCAGCTTATGAGCAGGAAACGTCTCTCCATCAACATGGAAAGTCACATCAGCTCCTCTCCCACTCTCCAAAACCTTCCCAAACTGACGACCAAACTCAGAAACCGGCACAGGGATATTATAACTCCTCGGTCCCTCTGTCCTTGACTTCACAAGCCCCACACAACACCGAACCAACAAACAATTATCCTTCAAATAGTCAGATGACTCCAAAAGACTCCTCTTGAAAAACCGCTTGTATCCCCTAAACAAAACATAAACACATCACAAATCTAAAACAATGTAATAAAAGACAAAAGGTTGGTGCTTTAACTCACCACATACTTCCTCTGTACTTAAGAGTATAAGGCCCACTCTCGAGCGTCCTCCCGAAATGGCTATGAACCTTATGCCTTTCGTTCCCGCTCTGATCAACGAGCGTGAGCTCAAACAAAGCCCTGACGTCAGCTCCTTCGCTCGCTAATGCAATGAAGAGAGACACGTACACAGAGTTATCCTCGGGGCTCTTCCCGTCGGGGTAGAAGTAGATGGCCCAGGAGTATCCGCCGAGGGTGAAGGTCTCGGAGGCGACGTATTTGCCCACGCCCATGCCTTTGATTAGAGAGTAGCCGCTGATCTTGAACTCGTGGGTGCCGTTGAGGGTTTCCGTGTGGGAGGTTGACTCCGTGGTTGCGTCCATTCAAAACAGAGAAGGGATTGAAAGGTGGTGACTTTGTTGAGAAATTTTGAGGGCTTCTGAGATTTGATTGGTTGGGATCAAGACCCAGGTCGTGGAATCTCGAAAGGAGGTGAGGTGGGGTTGAATTGGGGGAGATTAGGGCTTTGAATTGGAGGGGAATTGAGAGAGAGGACGAGGAAATGAAAAGGAATGAGGTGTCGAAGCGAGAATCGATGGTGGTTCGGAGCTGAATCGTCGTTGGATCGTGACGACGACGTTGGCTGAAACGAGAGGAAGAGAGAGAGAGATGGGGAGAGAGAGAGAGAGAGAGAGATGAACACTTTACTTGTTCATCGGTTTCTTTTCAGTTACATTTGGTTGGTAAGTAACGGTTCTATATAAAATAACTACTATTGGGCTTGGGCCTAGAATTATCTTCGTGGGTTATAATGATTGGGCCTTGGGCCTTTGAAGAGCCACCGAAAGCTCCTGAGGAATGCTCTGACGAGATGGAGAGTTTCATTGGTTGCTGCCGAGTGAGAGATATGGTCAGCCTTACAGCTTCGTAGCCATCATTTTTTTTTCCTTGACGGATTATGGTTGGGGATTTATCTCTGGAGATCTTGTATTTTAACAATGAGAATGCAAGAGACTCTTAGTGAATCAGACAGATCATAAGAACCATAGGAGTTTTTGGTTTAACTCTTTTAAGTAAAGACGATATTGGAGATCTGCATGCAATCGTAGACTTCTTTGTATCTTTAACGTTTCCAAAAGCGTTATTCTACAAACAAGAGAGACCAAAGCTTTAAGACCGAAAACAAGTCTTGTGGATATGTTCGTGGGGGTATAGGTTCATAATAGACAAATATATGGATGGATAAGTGATTTTATTGATAAGTTTTCGGTGAAATATGGATGGTGGTTAACATGATCAATTTAATAGATTTGTATATACATACATGCATAATTGCAGATGATGATGTTGAAGTATTAACTAGTTGCGATGGTTTTATTATGGAAAATTATAACTTTGATCGAGTTTTGGATACAACAACGAAGCGAGTAATTAAAACATATGAATAAGGTCGATACAAGTTGAACAATAATTAAGTTTGTATGAGCTTATTTCTAGCAAAGTGTCAAGCATGCTCATGTAAACGATACGCGCTAGCTAGTACATGTATAATTTTGACTTTAGTTGGTAGAGACGATTACTTCAGGCACAAAGCTTTTCTGAACTTCAAAGGTTAGCTCCTCTAAGCTTATGTGACACTCCAGTCCTATCTGCAAATATGTAAATTTAATTATTTTAAGCCTAGATCAATATAAAGAACCAAAACATTCGTATTAATGTTTTTTTATCCAAATATAAACTATAAAGCTTATAGGATTTTGGTTAGCATAATTGCGATCCATCAGTATATATGATAAGACGCTACTCACCATAGGTTTATACCCTAAGTTCAATCTAATTTCTGATGATATTTAGTGATTTTTTATTATTAGTTTTAGTGGTTGAGGTGACATATTAGATATGTACCTTAACAACGAAGAAGTACAAAACAGTCTCCTCCATGCTACTAATATTGAGATGAAGAACCGGAAAAGATAGCTTCTCCAAGACGGATATGATCCTCACAAGCTGGCCCTCAATTCGCCTAGAGACAACTCTCAATACAACGTTAGAGCCTGAGATCTTGGCTTCGACGTTAGCATGAGGGGAGTTGCAACATGATCCTACTTCCTTGAAAGTGCTTGTGGTCATCACATTCTCGATTTGACTAAAGGGCACTCTGGTGGTGGCTGCTGCTAATATAGATGGCTCGAGTGTTTGGTGATCATACAGAAAAGAAGGCCGGTTTAGTGTCTTTCGGCGTTTCTTGGACTCGAGAACTTGCACTAATTGCTGCATCTCTTTGATGAACTCTATCACTCCTCCGATTATCGAAGCTTGATCTCCCTAATAATACCGACGAAAACAAGACTATACTTATGAATATATTGGTGCATGTCAAGTAGAATTAATTTGTTTTAACAAACAATTATAAAAACATTGTCTATCATAACACATATATACAAAAGAGCAAACACAAACAGAATATGTACAGGATGACACAACATGTTTTCCCAAATTCTCAAAATTAGTATCTTTAGATCATCCATGGTTAGAAAGATTACTATGCAACCTTTTGTTTCCACACAAACAAAAATTATTTGGGTCTTGAAAAAATAGTATTCGAGAAGATTCAATTATCCGAAAATATAGACTTTTTAAGAAACTATATATTCGAGAAATATCTCTGATCATTGAACCAAGAAAAACAATCAACAACCTCTAGGATAAAAATTCAATTAAATTGAGTATGAAGGAAAAAGATATAACATGAAAGTTACCCTTTTAATATATAAGCAAGGAGTCAAAGAACGAAGGGATTTAAGATGCTCGTTCATTTGCCTTCTTCGATTCCTCTCAACAGCGATGTGAGACATGATCTTTGACTAATATTCAATTATATCTCTTCTTCGGTTCTTATCTATAAAGAAGAAGATGATCACTTTTCACCTTTTTCGACACATTCTTCAAAACAACGTGGTATTTATACAGCCGCAAACAACGAGAGAAAGTTAGGGTTTATTTTTTTCAAGGGTTCATAAATGCACCATGTCGCTGTCTCGTGACATTCTTTTCTCTTATTAACTTTCTCTCTCTTACTATTCTCTTGATCAGTATGTATAAGTACAAAGTAGAGAAAATGTATGCATATACATAAAGATACGTCACGTTTGTGAAGTTGGATACATTTACATCCACTGCGTGATGCCTTTTATGATTTATATTGTAATTTCATTTAGAGTGCATGCCTTTCCTCCACCTTCTCTTACTTATAGTTTCTACCCTTGTGCCTCTTTTTAGCTCTAAATTACTGCATTTCCATACTAAATGAGCTATTGGATTAAAATATAAGTATAATTTGTGTTAATATATATAGATGTTTTTATGGATGAATGTAAGTAAGTATATATCTTCCAAGCAATACTAATTAGAAGCACTAATGTGTGATCTAAAGTTTGTATACGGAGTGATTCATCACGATTACCAAAATTTTGATTTGATTTGTTATTTGAATGCTCTATAGACAAATGTTTGGTATCTTATACGGAATTCATATTTTATCGAATCAAATTTTAGATCCATCAAATGGTTTTGTAAGATGAATAAATAAAATAAAATGTATAATTTAACTATTTTTTTTTGCTAATTTTTTTTTTGCTAAATAATTTAACTATTGTTTACCTTTTAATAGTTAACTACATCTTTTTATTGCTTAATCATTCTATCATTTAATCCCACAATTTTGTTTTCCCGTTGTATTACCCCGGTTATGTTTAATCACCTATCGATCGGAACCTCACGTTATTGTTTTCTGGATCAGTTTCTAGCTCTATCTACAAGAATATTTTTTTTATAGAAAATATAACCCTCGTAGCAACCTAATTAAGTTGTTCAAGTTTCTTTCACGAGTCTCATCTAACATGGACGGCTCATTATGATTCCTCCCAAAACTAGAAATTCTTAAATTATTTCCTTACTAGTATTTGCCCGCGCTATTGCGCGGATGGTTAATTCCTTTTTATATATATTGCAAAATAAAGTATAGTAGAAAAATAAAAATATTTTAGCATAAAAATAATAATTACATTTACATATATGGTCAAAAATAATAATTACATATATACATATATTTTCAACATTTTTATCTTCCTTTAGTTAGTCCAATTCTTTATCCGCTTAAACAATTATTTGCCTTTTAAGTGTTATTATCTTATCTTCAAATTCAATAAAAACAGAATGTTATTTTTTAATTCACACGTATCCTACCACTATATAACATGAAAAATTGAAAATGTATGATGCAAATTGATTAACGAAACTAACATGTAAAAATGACAAAGTCAACATAACAAAGAAGACAGATAATCATAATTTTTAAAACCACAGTCGAACCAATGTATACAGTAAATTGTAACAACTTACAGTTATGATTACCAATGTCGTCTTCACATTTCTCAGTAGTAAGAGATGGCATAGCCTTTCTTTTGACTTGTAATAAATATAATAAACCAAAAATTCTCACTGAAAAAACTCAAAACATTGAAAGTTTACCATAGTTAACTGAAAGAATAATATCAAAATTCTCACGTCCACTGTCTTCTTGTCTTCCTAGGAATAAGCCTTGGAAAAAAAAACAAATTTGTAAATACTCAATCTTTCTGGTTTTTGTCAAAGAAAGGAAAAGTATTATTATCTACCTTAAAAATACCTTATATAACAGTCTTATATACTTATTATTACCTCAATTGTTGTTTGACAATGCTATGATTTTCTATTATGTTGCTCCATTTAAAATCCCTCTGCAAAAAGTGAAAGTGATGAAGTACACGGAAACTATGAATAAAAAAAGAGAGAAAAAAGAAACAAAAAAAAGAAGCAAATTAGTTGTCTAGAATTATACAGAAAATAAAACAGTTATATAGATGCCATGCTTTTCCTTTCAACGTGGAGGTAGTGATCTGAGAGAATTTAGGGATTTTTTTTTCAGTTTAAATCGTAAGATTTTCTTTTGTTGGTTAAAGTTTTTATTTTTACTTTTGCTTTTCACATTTGTGTAACTGCTCAAAATTTTCCATTATTTCATTTAGCTGATTTTTTTTTCACAACTTTGCCACGTGTTTAGTTCTGATTCGCAGGCGACTTGCGCTTTAGTATATAAAAGAGGAGACATTCTTAAATTTTCGGCTCTGTTTTGTAAAGTTAACATATTCCTCCAATGCATGACAGGAACTTCGTCGCAAAATTATTAAGTTGTTCGAGTTTTTTCAGTAGTCCAAGAAATGAGGAAGCCGGAAAGAAATGTTCGTGACATATGTTTGCTACCGCCAATGCTATGCTACAATTTGCATAAGACATGCAAAGGTGCATGCCCCATTTAATTAAAACGCTTCGCTATTCAATTTGTCCATGGTCTATCACGTTATATAATACTGATCGGCAATACGAAAATAAAAAATAAAAAAATCAATCTACAATAAGAAAACTCACGCTCGATCAAGATATGATGTGCATTCATTAATGCATATAATCAAATAAACAACTCATATCTTGTGCGAATAAATATAGAGAATTGGTTGTATGAAATATGAATTCTATTTGAGAAATTAGAACCAGCAAATCAAGGTACACATCTTATAAAATTCTGAATTTTTCAATGTTTTTATTAGAAAAACATGGGTGCAACTGGATTACAATATTTTGGAATGGAATGATGTGAAATGGTGGATTCCATTGATTCCTAAAACTTTTTTACCATTTGATATGAATGGAATGGAATAGTCATTCCACCAATTCTAAAAATATTTTGATAAAATATAAAGAAAAGCATTTCATAACAAAGTTCATGAATCAATAGAATGTATTCCATTCCACTTTTTGCTGTATTCCATTTATTTTTGTTCCATTAATTCCAAATCAAAGATATTGTCTATGCTATAAACATTATTTTTAATCAACAAAACATAGTTATGCATCTGGTTTGAGATTGGTTAAAGTGCATTCATCCTCCTCCAAAATATTCATTGTAGTAACAAAAGAAATCTAAATTCCGCGTTTTCATTTATTTCAGTTTAGCAAATGGACATGGCAAATAGCTCACCATCACTTAATTGTTCACAAGAAAAATCCTTCACAACACGAAACTAATGAGTTTTCTTGTCATCACGAGACTTCTTCGCAATCTCTTGAGAGTTCATGACACTATCTTCCTATAAGCTGAGTCCTCATCATATGCATGTAATAAGTAATAACAAAGATAAACATAATTTGTATAATTGTAATAATACGAGTTGGTTTGCAAATCAAATACGTGACATTTCGGGAAGGGTCAATGAGCACCAGTGGTCTAGTGGTAGAATAGTACCCTGCCACGGTACAGACCCGGGTTCGATTTCCGGCTGGTGCAATTTTCCCTTTTGATAAGCTTTCTTGGTCTTGCGCCGGCCGTTAAACATTTTCATTTATTGGCAATGGAGTTTCCGTTTTATTTTAACCAGTAACTTTTTTTTTGAGCTGCCTATTCTATGAATTAAAAATCGTCTTGTTATGGTTAGTTACGTCATACCCAAGTATATATTTATTTTCAATTCGATTAGGGCCTTTTACTTTTATGTGTAAAGGCGGCAAATAGTATACAGATCATCAGGACAATTTATTCAATTCTATAAATATGTGTTTTTCTTTTGGTTTAGGCCCAAAACATGAAAGGTTGTGAAACTAATTACAAGAAGAACACGGATGATGTCTGGATCATGTTGATCTGTGTCTGACAAATCTTCTGAGGTTCGAGGTTACGACTAACGAGTGCACGTGTAGGCCTGTACTCTGGCTGGTCACTTCCACTTGCTGTAAAAGGTATTTCTTTTACGTGCATATGTGTTTGTATTTAAAAGCTAGATCAAGAAACTTTTACGAACATATATTGTAGTATTATATATCATATTCCTAAAGTTACTAATTTCAGCTTTTATTTCGAACAACTGGTACCATTTACTAATTCCTATGGATCACGTTATTAGAATTTGGGTTTTTAATATGATATATTTTGATTTTCGAAAGAACTTAAAATTTGGTTCAGTTCGTATTTAGCTGTGGTTTCAGATCAGATATCAAATAAATTAGTAGAGTATATATAATCGTTTGAACCAGCTTAAATAGTTTATTTGGACTTTGGATCGATTTATTTGGTCTGGTTTATTGGGACTGAACATCCTCACTAATTTCAATTTTAAGATGTGATTTTTCAACAAAAATACTATTACAGCCAAATAATTTTTTTTTGTAAAACAAGGAGGAATTAATTAGTTTTTCATTCGTCTTGTGACACTTATATTTTACATTTATATAATTAAATAAAATTATTATGTTCGTTCTTATAGTGCTGGAAAATATCTAGTACATTCATACAACTTATACCGATAATGATCATTCCACCCAGACATGAGACATGTATACCACTTCAACCGCACAATCTTCCACTGGCTCAACTTCCTTACCCTACTTGACGAGTACTTGTTTGTTGTGTCATTGTTATAATTCCATTAAATGCATCGAAGTCGTTTTACGGGTATTTTTTTCCGTATAATTTGATGTCACAATAATAACTACAAACACGTCCTTAGACCTCAATGGTAGGTGGTAGAACAAAAAAAAAAGATCTCAATGGTAGTTTCTTACCATGAAATTCTAAAGTTATATATTAGTGTATTTATATAAGAGTATACTAAAATTCTTGGAAACTCAACTAATAATATCTAATTTAACATATTATTAGTTGGATTTTCAAGATTTTAACATACCCTTATATATACACCAATATATAACTTTAAAATTTCATGGTAAGAAAACTATCATTGTGCTTTTAAAAGCACTTCCAATATAAAACAAAAAAATTATTTATTTATGTTTTTTTTTTAAGTAGTTAATCATCTATTTGAATGACATGTGTATTTTTAGTATTCCATAGTTTTTTAAAAATTCATAACTAAGAATTTTTGTTTATTCTCTCTCTTAATTTCATTTTTTGTTAAATGTTAAGAATTCTTCCTAATACTACTATTGAAGGTCCTCTCAGTTAATCAAGTCATTATATAATTTAGAAATGGCAAGTCGGTGAGGCTAAATAAAAAAAAACAAGTTGGTGATTGTGACATGACATGAACCTTAGCAAGAAGCTCGTTAGAGAATCTGTGATTGTAAATTCTCTCAGTGATTCTCCTCTCGGATACTTTACTTTTACAGCTTTTATCTCGTTATTTATGTAGTCATTTGAGGATGATGTGCTTTGAGGATTAATTTTTTTCATACCAGAAAAGTTCAAGATATGTACGTACAATATTTTCAGTTAGAATCAAATACCCGTAGTCCAACCAAATCAAATCATGGAGACATATTCTGTTATAATATATTGAACGAATTGACCAACTCTTCAAAGCCTCATTATAATATATGCTAATACGTTATGTAAATATGTTGTCTTCGAGTCAGTGCCGGCGACCACGAGGGCGAGCACTGCGACTGCCTCCGGACCATGATATTAGAGGTCCAATTTTTTTAAAAAATTAATTTTTTTCAAAGAAAAAACCAAATTGTTAAGAACAAAAATAAATTTACATGTATTTCTAAATTTCTTTATTTTATATGTTTTCATATCTAAACTTAATAACATTTTAAATAATATAATTTTAAAAAATCGTATTAAAATTATATTTTATATGAGCTGGCCGATATGTTTAGGTTGAGCATATTCGTTGAATAGTGGTTTGGACATGTTTTCTTCACGAGGCTAACAACAAACAATCAACGTATTTCCTTCAAAAGCTATAATTAGGTTCCAACTTTATTCTTCTAACATGTTGAATGTAAATTAATAGTTAAAACATATCAAATATGACCACACGGTTCCATATAGTTTGGTATATATGCATAGGCCACCCGCTCTCGTTTTTAATGGATGTAAATGCAAATGGCTGCAAAAATACATATTGCTATAAAACTCGAAATAGTATGAGCAAACCATGCAACCTCAAGATTTTTTCTGCTATAATTTTTTTTTCTGGTACGAAAAAAATTAAACAATAAGAAATCTCAAGGTTTTAGACGGTGTGCTCGAGAGCAAATATAAAATTAAAATGCGTGGAAAAGACGTTGGATAAGTAGTTAGGTGTTCCATTCTAAAGTGTGGAGATTATTGGAACTATGATCTCTGAGCCATACAAGAAAATGAATATCGGTTTGTATACTTGAGTGAGAGGGATGAGTTTTTCGGATGAGATATACTAATTTTATTATGTGTAACGAAGAAATATAAGTTGAGATAGATATGGCTTTTGATTTTATATCATTAGGATTTTCAAGTAGTAGCATCATTGTACACACCTTCCTTGGGACCCATTTGTGTGTGGGGACTTACTTTTGCCAGGTTAGATTGCATTATATATTTATTATATCTTAACTTTGCCCCACTCTCCCACATGCACTTCTAGTTTTCTACCCCCAAACCCCAAGCTCTTGACTATTTAATATTTATACCACCCTTTGAATATTCCCCCACACAACTCCACTTGAACCATTTTTTCTCAACACTTCTTTTAACAGACAGCAAAAAGGCTAATTGATAGTCTACTTGAAAGATAGAAATATGGCTATGGACCTTGAGCTTGATGATGATGTATTCTATGCAGACATACGCAAACAGATCGATCTCTTAATCACAGATGAAGATGAAAATAACCCTATCTCACTTTCCTCTTCTGTTTCTTTCCAGGTTTGTCCAATTTAATCCCTCTCTCTCTCTCTAGTGAATATATGTGGATGTTTATATATATATTTGAAATCAAATACAGAGTTTGTTCAGCGAAAACTACCAAACATTAGCAACACCATATATGATGTACCATGTGCAGAATTACAACCTAATTAGAGAGAGAAAAGGGACAGGAGTGTTCATCCCAAGATGTTCTCAGCCAAGAAAGAAACAAAATAATCATCCTCATCAGACGAAGCAAGGGAGTTTCGGTTCCCTTGTCTCCAAGCAACAGCTTCCTCATTATGTTTATGACAACAACAACTCCACAACTCTCAACAACAACCAGGAACGCATCACCCTTCATCATGCAGCTTCAAACTAATCCAAGAAGAACCTTCAGAGATGCAGCATATCTCTTTACTTAAGCCTCAATCAAGACTCAAGACATGGATTTTGTGTCATTAACTCATATTATATATAATTAATTATTCATATTTATAGATTTGATGTTTGTAAAATCAGCAATTAATAAGAACTAGATTAAGATCCGCGCATTGCGCGGGATGAATGTTGTATATACATACGATCTTATGTATTATTATTTATTTGTGTTTTTTCACTTATATTAAATTAGTGAGAAGTCAGTGACTATTACATATATATAACTAAATTGGCGTGGCCATATAAATCAAAGTAATCTTTGTTATTTACAATCATTTTATGGTAAATACATTGAAATAATGATTTTTTTATATTGTTTATAATTAAATTTAAAATGCTATGAACATCGATGTATAGTATATTTTTAAAATATAAATATGTATTAAATAAAAATTTCCTATTCACATAGTTTTATAATCATTTATATTTTTATAACAAAAAATTGAAACATTGATAACAAAATTTTCAATATGGAACTTTTAATATTTTTATTAATTTAATAATCATTTTTACAAATTCAATGAAATTTTTGAAACTAAACTATTAAATTCTTAGTATATGTTCAGTAAAAATTTGAAATTTAATTATTTATGCATTTTATATAATATATAATTTAATTTAAACGATACTAATATATATATATATATTTAATCTAATATTTATTAAATAAGACATCTTACTCATATAAATTTATGAACATTTGTATCTTGTTATAAACAAAAATTCAACCATAGATAACAAATTTTCAAAGTGAGATTTTTTAAAAGTTTATTAATTTATATTTGTTTTAAAAATTCAAAATATAACATATATATAGAAAAATCTAAAGTTTTATTATTTGGTTAATTTGATTTTTTAATTTATTTTAATAATATTAATATAAAACAAAAATGGTAGAGGATGTATAAATTATTATCAAATCTTTATTATTTAAAATCATTAATTATCATATATATATTGATCATATTAGATAATTCTGTATGTTCTATTTAAGGAAATAATAAAAAATATTTATATATTAATAACTAATTATATGATTAGGTTAATGAAAAGTATATTATATGTTCAGATGGACCAACTTATTTTTCTAAAAATTTTGAAATTGATTCTCGTGATGATATGTACCATGGTTCAAAAGTTGTAATGTTTATCTTTTAATAATATATAGGGGATGAAGGAAGAACCATCAATCCAAATGGATTTGGTGCAGTTTATGCAACTCTTTACAGACTTTTATTCACTCGCTGTTACCATACCAGTTTTCTAATTATTTGAAATCAAGTGTAAAATACACCCCATGAAACATGTCTTCAGTTATCAGTAGATGAATTCATCTGGAATCAGGATGAGTTGAGTCTCATGTGAGATTGGAAAATCTTTCATGTCAGGTCCACAACCAATCAATCTCTTTGTGACCTCAAAGTTACAGAGTTACAGTTATGTTGGCATTTGGCAACAGTGTTTGAAAAGACAAAAGTCAAATCTAAAGAATAAAAATCAAAACTCACACCCACATGCCCATCACTCTCTCTTTCCATTTTACCAGTGTAGTATATTTAATCTCTATGCAAAATCTTTGATATAAATGGAAAAAAACCACAACGTAGACATTTGTATGTAGCAGCTGTATGTTTTCTGTCAACTAGCTGTAATTTATTTAAATTAAATGTCAAATAAGACTAACCATCAATATGTGAAAGTATACTGAAAACATGTTTCCTACAAAACACACGTAGTCAAGTAATCAGGTATTACCCTGACTTGTGGAACCGGTTTAATTTCACAAATAAATATAGTTACGTATTTATCTCTTTTTATATAGTGCGATATAATATACTAACCAAAATGTATTGTCATCTTGATTTACCTAATAAAATATTGTACTACTACATTTGAAATTGGTAAAATCATATATAAGATATTTTATTAAGCTATAAACTTGAACTACTTTACAATTATTAAAAGTAATGTATCTGGTATGTGATTTATGGGTCTCATTGTTTTGATTTTGGGACGGTGATAACTTACGAACGTGCTAGGTTATGATCTTTCAGGGTATGTTCGATTACATTTTGGCAATTACGGTTGATATTTTGTAAGTAAATCAATTAAATCATTGAGTTTTCAAGAACTTATTAGTCAATAAGAACTGCGTATAGGAGCCGCAGCCAATAAGTTAGTTAGAAGGGACTAGAATGGTCGGTGCAACGTTAAAATCGAGCATACAAGAAAAGCAATAAAAAATAACTATCAAGAGTAAAATCTAAGTAACCATCTTCTCACTCTTTTATACAAATAAAAAGCCATTCATCGCCAAGAAAAAATAAAACAAAGTCTCATCAAAGAGTTCTCTAGAATCAGATTCAATGGCGATTAACAACAAGCTTCCATTTCTTCTCCTTCTCTCCATCATCCTTCTCTTCCTCAACCGCCCTGTGCTTGGCGACACTGGTAACTCTCTCTGTCTTCCATGATCTTCTTTTTCAAGTAAACACTTTCTTCTTTTCGAGAAATGAACATTAAAGTTTTAAATGTAATTAACAAAAATAAAACTTCTATATTTGGTTCCACAGCAAAACAAAATTTAGAAGAAAACATAGAAACAAAAGCAATCATACTTTAGCCGTTCAACAAAAAAAAATTATATGTTCTTGAAGATTCCCTCTCTTCATAGACAGTACTGTTCATAGATTCGCTGTGTTTTATTTTAGATCTGGTCTGAAATCTCGTAGGTCGATTCTTTCACTTCATTTAGAAGTTCTTCACTAGTTCTAAACAACTAATGATTTCTCAAGTATACTAATCTACAAATTACTTTCATCGAAGATTATTTATATGCTCCTAAAAATTATATAGATATTAAATAGAGTTTTTGACTTGCAGATGAAGAGGACGTTCTTTTCACAGGCATCAACAGCTACAGAACATCACAGAATCTCACAATCTTAAACAAGAACGAAAACGCAGAGTGTCTAGCCGACGAACTCGCCGAGCAGTTCAAGAACAGACCATGTACCAACAACACTGGCTCAGCCACAGTACCTGGAACCGAACCACAGTTCGCAGAATACCCTAAGATTCTAACTAAATGCCACTTAAACGTGTCGGACACAAGAGACGGTTCGATTATGCCCGCATGTGTTCCTCGTTTAGAGTCGAGCCTTGTCCTCACAAACTTCACCAAGTCGCAATACTCTATGAGTTTGAACGATTCCAAGTTTACAGGAATGGGTATTGGTAAAGAAAATGATTGGATCGTTGTGGTTCTTACTACCAACACACCAGGAGGAAGCTATTCTACGGATACAGATACAAAAGATGATCATGATGATGATGATGATTCTAGTGGCTTCGCCTTTAGTACTGGACTAGTTAATTATTTGCTAGTTCTCATCATGTCCTTTTGTTTCTTCCTCTGTTAAGATATCTATCACATGTTTTGAGTTTGTTTTAGTCTCAACTCTTCTTTAGACTATGAATAATTTCTGCTTATGATATTTTACTATTTTTATTTCAATTAAAACAAATATATCTTCTCCTAACTTAGAATAAACTGATATGGGATATGTCAGGTATTCAAATTATACTAAATCATCTGACAAAACAAGTTAAACTAAGCATATTGCATGTGTGATAATAATAAGATATATTTTTCTGTCGGTGAGTTTGGTTGAGAACTTGACATAGACAAGATTATTCAAACGACCGACACCCCATCTGGCTCTTTGTCACGTGGGAACTTTATGCAGTCCAATATTTAATGTAGGCTTAAGGCCCTAACTGATGGACTGATGAGCATATAAATCGACCCGGCAAAATTATATTTCTTTCTAAAAACTCGAAACCAGATTAACCAGAATTGATGCATGCATGGAAATATGTAATAGACCCAATAGTTGTTTCAAACCATATACTGTAGAAATTCTATAAATGAATATTCGATAAATTAATAAAAACTATAATTAATAAATATCATTCGGGACTGGTTTAAAATATGACACAATCGATAAAATATCACTGATCCCGAATTGGGCCGGTTCCATTTTAATGGGACCATATATTCACATTGGATTTTTTTTCAAAAAAAAGAAAGAAGAAGAGTCATCCTTTCTAAATAAATAAAATCCAACATTCATGATCACAAAAGACAGAAACAATAGACACAAATTTGGTTAGTCCTTAAAAAAAATAGTCATACGTTCCAGATACATTAACTATCCGACTCATTAGATACGATCCCTAGGATTTGGAAAAGACTTTTAGGTAATTATTAAGATACAGACTACTTTAGACTAAGACTTCGGGATCAGATTCTCATAGACTAATTTTCATCCTTGCTCCCTTTGGATCTAGAACACAGGTCTTTGTGCAACTTCTTAACCCTTTCTGTGAAGAATGTTTTCAGGTCCTCTAACTGAATCAAGGTATCAAAGGATAGTTTGTTGAGGCTTTCCTCAAGGAGAATGATTCTTGATAACATAAGGGAGCTCTGGAGCTCGAGAGCATTATGTAGCTGAAAAAAAACAAGAGAAACAAGTTTAAAATAGGTTTTATAAATAGAGAAAGAAAAATGCGAAGACAGTATAATAACAAAATAGATAAGAAATTTTATTTTACCTCTTCTCCAACATTGACAATATAAAAACCATGTACAATTTTTTCAATATAGATTGATCTAGTCCATTACAAAAACAAACACACTCACAAGACTTTATGTTCTCATAGACTTGACTTTAACACCCTTTCAATGTAGATCTTCTCTCTAGCCAAGAAATAGACAATTACATAGACGAGTTGAAACATTGAATTTGATATCTTGGTAACTATCAATTTATACTTATTGGTTTGAATGAGTCTTGTGGCATTGCTCAACCGGTTAAAAATCCCAAATTTTACTAATAGAATTCATGCCTTCCACCATGAATTGTGCATGGAAAATAGTTTTATTTGACGAACTATACATCTAAACTTTATTATTATTTGACTTATGTGTATTATTAATTCTATATTATATTACTATATGTTACATTTTATTTTCTCAATGCGTCTTTTGATTTCATGAACGCATCATTCATAATGCATGCTAGTTTTGATGAACAATTAATAACTACTCAAATACTCAGTTTGTATGTATACTCATTGTAAAGTTAGATGTTATCCCTCTCTCTCTAGAATTTTGATTGGAAGGGAATCTCTTCAGTTTTTAACTAACTTGTCCACCATATATACTTGTGTAAGCTCAACTAAGTCCTCTAATATAAGAAGATCTTGTTGATACTAAAACTGGTTTGTGGTCGAAGTTAGAGAATCTATATATGAAAAAATTAAAGTCTATAACCAAGAAACTACTTTTAAAACATCATTTTTTTTTCACTCTATACAACTTCATGATCACCTTGAGAGGTTAAATCCATTTATGTTGGATCTGTTTCCTATTTACTAGAACAAGGATTTTTTTAAATCATCCAATTTATATCATGAAAGTATCCTAACACACATACAATTCTATAAGACATCAAGAGTCAATAATACATTAGCAAACAAATATCTCTAGTTGCAAAATTGAATAAATTATAGAAGCCCAATAGATAAAACTAATAAATGGGCCTTAACTATAGCCCATTAAGAATAAGTGGGTGGGGGGGGGGGGGTAGTAATGTAAATATATAAGAAGGCGTGAGCCAGATTCCAAATCTATCTCTCCGGTCTCATCTTTGTCTCGGTCTCTCTTTCTCTCGTGTGGTGTGTGGGCAAAGGAGAGCGATTGAGAAGACAAAAAGAAAAAAAAAAAGATAATACAAAAAAAAAAAAGAAATCAAATCAATTTTTGAGAAATCGAAGGAGGGAGGGATACACACATCAACATACGAGAGTTCCCGCCATGGTGGCTCAGCAGCTAGGAGAGAGCAGCAGCGTCGTCGTCGTCGAATCTCGGGAAGAGCCTGTTGAGACGACCAAGTCTCTGATCTGTGCTCTCAATTACATCTCTCGCGACCTTCCTTTGCCTCCTCACCTCTTCGCCGCCGTCTCTTCTATCTACCATGGCTCCTCCTCCTCTTCTTCGTCTTCTCTCCCTCCCTCCGTCGTGCCTCCGCCGCCGGTAAGCCTATTCAATTGCTTCTCGAAGATTTTAGGTTTGGAGTTTGTTGGCTCTCTTCTGTGCTTTCTCTCTTCGTTGAGTTTCTTCACAAATTGCATGTTTTCAATGGCTTTGTTTGTTCATTAGATGGTAAAGGTTCTTGCTTTATGGTGTTTCTCTGCCTCTAAGCTTATTCAATTGTTAATAAAGCATTAGGTTTTGGAGTTTGTTGGCTCTTCTATGCCTTTTGCATGTTTTTAGTGGCTTTGTTTGCTTATTAAGTTGTAAAGGTTGTAGCTTTAGTGGTCTTTCTCTGCCTGTAAGCCATTCAATTGTTAATGAAGCATTTAGTTTTGGAGTTTGTTGGCTAATTGCATGTTTTCAGTGGCTTTGTTTGTTTAATTGAGTTGTAAAGGTTCATGCTTTAGTGGTATTTCTCCCTCTGTAAGCCATTCAATTCTCTCTCTCTCTCTCGCATTACGTTTTGAGTTTGTTGGCTCTGTGCTTTCTATCTTCTTGAGTTTATAGGATACAACATGTTTTCAGTGGCTTTGTTTGTTCATTGAGTTGTAAAGGTTGTAGGTTTAATGGTATTTGTTGTGCAGGGGAATGATTTTACTCCTTATGGAGGTGATTTGATGGGAGAGTTTGAGGATGCACTTTTGAAGCAGAGAACGAACATTGAATCAGGCTCTCGATTGACAGAATTGCAGGATAATCGGAACAAGACTCTTATTCAGCGCCGCTTATCCGAGCTTGAAGGTTACATTCCATAATCCCATTCTCCTAATTTACTTTAAACCACTTACAAGTTGTAATCTTTCTTACTTTAGAACAATTTTGAACTATTCTTTGTTCAAGAGGAATGCACTTGCTGATGTTGTTGTCTTGTGTTTTATATCAGAATTACCTTCCACCAGAGGTGAAGACTTGCAAGGGAAGTGCTTACTCGAGCTTTATGGGCTAAAGGTATCATCAGATGTTCTCAGTGATTATTTGAGTTTGTGATATGTTTTGTATTGACATTTTGCATTGGTGTGAGTCGCAGCTACGAGAGTTGCAAAGCAAGGTTCGAACAGAGGTGAGCTCGGAGTTCTGGCTACGTATGAACTGTGCTGATGTCAGTAGCCAATTGTTTGACTGGGGTATGATGCGGTTGCCTCGTCTTTGGTATGGTATTGGAGATCCTTTTGCTACGGAAGCTGATGATCAGTTCAGAAAGAAACGTGATGCCGAGGTCATTTACTTTCTTACAACTTTATTTTAGCGTCTCATAAGTCTAGCAAATTAGGTGGCAAAAGTGATATCTTAAATTATATTTTCTGCTTTGTCTTTAGAGATGGAGTATATAGAATTGAAACTTTCTAGTGCATATGACATGATAAATTGTTTATTATAGTTTTCAAACTTCTTGCTATGCATCGCTGATGTGTTCAAATTCTTTGTTCAGAGGGTGTCACGTTTGGAAGAAGAGGAGAAGAATCTGATTGAAACCGCCAAGAGGAAGTTCTTCGCAGAAGTGCTCAATGCAGTTCGTGAGTTCCAGTTGCAAATCCAGGCGACTCAAAAACGCCGCAGGCAAAGAAACGATGGTGTGCAGGCATGGCATGGGAGACAAAGACAACGTGCAACCCGCGCTGAAAAGCTGAGGCTAATGGCCCTTAAATCCGATGACCAAGAAGCATACATGAAACTAGTAAAGGAGAGCAAAAACGAAAGGCTCACCACTCTTCTAGAAGAGACTAACAAACTCCTTACTAATTTGGGAGCTGCTGTTCAGCGGCAGAAAGATGCTAAACTACCAGACGGCATTGATCCACTGAAAGACTCGGAATCTGATTTATCTGAACTCGATGCTCCGAAAGGCGAACCGTTACAGGATTTGCTTCCTGATCAGGATATTGACGTCACTGAATCTGATAATAATGATGATTCCAATGATTTACTTGAAGGCCAGAGGCAGTATAACTCTGCTATCCATTCAATTCAAGAGAAGGTAACTTTAATCTCTATGCTTAGTTGTTTAACTTGCTGCCATCTCAGAGACGAAGTGATTATTAAGTAGACAATGTGTACTTTTTAACAGGTGACGGAGCAGCCTTCACTTCTAAAAGGTGGGGAACTAAGATCTTACCAAATAGAAGGACTCCAGTGGATGGTTTCTCTATTCAACAACAACCTTAATGGGATTTTAGCTGATGAGATGGGTTTGGGGAAAACCATCCAAACAATCTCGTTGATTGCTTATCTTCTGGAGAATAAAGGTGTGCCTGGTCCTTATCTGATAGTGGCTCCAAAAGCTGTGCTACCAAACTGGGTAAACGAGTTTGCTTTATGGGTACCAAGGTATGTGACAAAACAGTTTTACTCCCATTGGTATGAGTCTGAAATATAATCCATTTTGTTTGTTTTTTTTTGACAGCATTGCAGCTTATCTTTATGATGGACGTTTGGAGGAAAGAAAGGCAATCAGGGAGAAAATTGCAGGAGAAGGGAAGTTCAACGTGTTGATAACCCACTATGATCTCATCATGAGAGATAAAGCATTTTTGAAGAAAATTGATTGGCACTACATGATTGTTGATGAAGGACATCGTCTGAAGAACCATGAATCTGCTCTTGCAAAGACTCTACTAACAGGGTAACATCACTATATTTAGTTTCTCTCAAGTGAATGATGTTAGCTTGACTGTTAATGTTTATAATGGATTTTGCAGCTATCGGATAAAACGCAGACTCCTGTTAACGGGAACACCCATACAGAACAGCCTTCAAGAACTATGGTCACTACTCAATTTTCTCCTTCCTCACATCTTTAACTCGGTTCAGAACTTTGAGGAATGGTTTAATGCTCCGTTTGCTGATCGTGCTAACGTTAGTCTTACTGATGAAGAGGAGCTGTTGGTTATCCACCGTCTGCATCATGTTGGTTCTTCTACACTCTATTTTTCCCTTAAAATTTTCATACAAAATTGTTCAATGTGATTCACTGTCGCTTTCAGGTTATAAGACCGTTTATACTGAGAAGGAAAAAGGACGAAGTAGAGAAGTTCCTTCCTGGAAAGACACAGGTGATACTGAAGTGTGACATGTCAGCATGGCAGAAAGTGTATTACAAACAAGTTACGGACATGGGCAGAGTTGGCCTTCAAACAGGTTTGTAGCTTTAACTCACTTATAATCTCTCTATCTCTAAGTAAAGCTGATCCAATGCAAACGTGCAGGATCCGGGAAGTCAAAGAGTCTGCAAAATCTAACGATGCAACTGAGAAAGTGTTGTAACCATCCGTACCTATTCGTTGGAGGAGAGTACAACATGTGGAAGAAGCCTGAGATTGTGAGAGCTTCAGGGAAGTTCGAGCTCCTCGACCGTCTCCTTCCGAAGCTGCGCAAGGCCGGGCATAGAATCCTGCTCTTCTCTCAGATGACTCGTCTCATTGACATCCTCGAGATTTATCTGACGCTTAACGATTTCAAGTACCTAAGACTTGACGGTACCACAAAGACGGATCAAAGAGGGCTTTTGCTGAAGCAGTTCAACGAGCCGGACTCTCCTTACTTCATGTTTCTTCTGAGCACGCGCGCTGGAGGTCTCGGTCTGAACTTGCAGACTGCAGACACTGTTATTATCTTTGACAGTGATTGGAACCCACAGATGGACCAACAGGCTGAGGATAGAGCTCATAGGATAGGGCAGAAGAAGGAAGTGAGAGTGTTTGTTTTGGTTAGCGTTGGCTCCGTTGAAGAAGTGATATTGGAGCGTGCAAAGCAGAAGATGGGGATTGATGCTAAAGTCATACAAGCTGGTCTTTTCAACACAACTTCCACAGGTAAAGTCTCTTTAAAACAAATATGTGTAATATATATACATCACATATTTGTTTTTTTTTATTTAACATTCTTTCAAAAATAAAAAATAAAACAAATATGTGGTTAGGCCTCTTATAGAGGATTAGTGCTTAGGCGACTAGAACGATTTTTAGAATCAGTATGGTAGTCTCTTAATGTGTGCTTTTGTGATTATTAATAACAGCACAAGACAGAAGAGAGATGCTTGAAGAGCTCATGCGCAAAGGAACAAGCTCACTAGGGAACGATGTCCCCAGTGAGAGGGAAATAAACCGGCTCGCGGCTCGTAGTGAGGACGAGTTTTGGATGTTTGAGAGAATGGACGAGGAGAGGAGAATGAAGGAGAGTTACAGAACACGTCTGATGCAAGAGCAGGAAGTCCCTGAGTGGGCATACACCACACAGAGCCAAGATGACAAGTCTAACAACGCAAAGTACCATTTTGGGAGTGTCACAGGCAAGCGAAAGCGTAAAGAGATCGTTTATAGCGACTCATTGAGCGAGGTGCAGTGGATGAAAGCTGTGGAGAGCGGTGAAGACGTGTCAGCATACTCTCTTAAACAGAGGAGAGCGGAGAAGGCAAGCAAGGCAAAAACATCAACGAGTAAAAGAGTGGTAGAACCTATCCAAGTGGTGAGTGATGAGACGAGCGAGGAGGAAGAGGAGGAAGGAAGAGGAGGACAGGAGATGAGTGGGAAACAGAGAGTAGAGAAGTCTGAAGAAGAAGAAGAAGAAGATGGTGAAGAAGAGAATGATGAAAAGCCAATATTCAAGTGGAGTTCTCATAAGAAGAAAAGGTCGAGGTACTCTTTTACGTGTTCTTCGTCTGATTCTAGAGCTCAAAGTTCCAATGGAAGTAGAAGAAACTGAGAAAGATTTGAGGTGAGATCTGAGTTGAGTTTGGTCTCTTCTTCTACCTGTATGTTTGTGTGTTTTAGAAGTCTTTTAGAGAAGTATTTTCTTCTTGCCAATGCAACTTGAACTTTATGCCATTCTAACATGTAATGCATTTATTTTTAGATGGTCTCGGGTTAAGTTTAGTTATTTTCTTATATAGAACGATTCTAGATTCAGCATTGAAAAACCCTTCATCAAAAAAGAAAAAAACATATGTAATATTTTTTCTCTTCAGAAGAACTAAGAGACCAATTTATTTTTGATCCAAAATCTCTGTTAATACTAATGTTCTAAAACGGTGTAGGCGCAATTAGGAGATATTTTACTAAGGACTAAAGCTTATTGTCTTTAATAGTTTAATTTATTATAAAAATCTAAGGAATTTGAGAGACTACATAGCTAGGAAATGTGAAATCCACTTAAAATAAATAGTTTACTTACCAACACTTTATATCTAATTAAATTCCTCTGACCAAAATCTCAAAATTGCATTCAACGGGTATTATTAATTTTAATAATATTTTACTAAATCAATTATACTTTAGGGACATTTGGACCGGTGTGGTCGGCCACAAAGTAGACGTGCATGACCTTTAGACAAAATGCAAATAGATAGTTAGATACCATTGTTCTATTTTATTTTTTTGAGCACATGAAATTAAATTATTGCGGGGCACGAACACGCTTTGCATCCGAAGCTTCAAATGCAAATTTGCACTGAAGTAAGCAAAGAAAAAAAAATACTGAGGTAACGTAAAGTATTACAAAGTGCTTATAAGTATTTAAAGTTTGAGACAAGTATATTTTTGGTTCACTTAAACATGTTAATGAATTTTAGACTTTTCTTTGATAACATGAATTTTACACTTCTGAATAAGAACATAAGTTAGTAAATAAAATATATGTGCAGATCTTTTTGTCTGAAAATGCTTATATTAAAACATAAATATACTAAACAAATTCCAGAGGCAGGTAAACCGGAAAAAAGTTTTGAGTGATTTAATTGACCTTCACAAACCGCATGGAACATATATATGTAAGAAACAACCATTATATAATAAAAATATTAAACTGATATATCTAGTTACACATAACTAACTATATCATGGAACAAATCACAAATACAATAATGTCTTTGTTTGAAGATATTAAGAAAATTGAAAGAAAAGCTAGGCCTGAGTGACCGCCGGTTTAATTCTTACATAGACCTTCCCTAACAGAAATAACAGAATAATAAAACATTTTATTTATTTTCTAGAAGAAAAAACAGAAATGAAAGAACCAAAAAAAATACCTAACTTGGAATACAAATAAAGAGATCACGTCGTCATCTTCAACCTCTCTGACCTGTTCTGTTCTCTTCTGTTCTGTTCCTCTCTGCTTTTTCCTCATTCCTCATCTCTGGAGCTGGAGGGTCAGGTCAACCCCCCCCCCCCTCCTTCTTCCAACCGCCGCCATGCCCTACCTCCGCCTCATTCTCCTCCTCACCGTCTTATCCCTCCTCTCTTCCACTCTCTCTCAGCCCTCTCCTCTCTCTGGTACGCCCTCCATCTCTCTCTCTCATTCAATTTTGTATTTCTTTCCATAGGTTCGGGATACCTCCAGGTTAATTTTTAAAAAAAATGTATTTCTGATTTTTTTTTAATTCAGCTATTCTGATCGACTGCGGCGCCTCAGCCTCCTCTGTAATAAACGATCGTAAATGGCAATCCGACACGGATCTCATCTCCACAGGAACATCCAAGAACGTCTCCGGACAAGTCCTAGACCAAATCTTATCAACCCTCAGATCCTTCCCTCTTACCCCTTCCGTCACTCGTCGCAAGTTCTGCTACGTCATCAGCGTCTCCCGTGGATGGAAGTACATGATCAGAACAACTTATTTCTACGGAGGAGTCAACGGAAAGGGAACTCCTCCGCCGGTTTTCGATCAGATCGTCGACGGGACGTTTTGGGGAGTTGTTAATACCACTGCTGATTATGCAGACGGTTTAGCTTCTTATTACGAAGGTGTTTTCTTAGCGCAGGGGAAGTCCATAAGCGTATGCATTGCTTCGAATACGTATACGAGTTCGGATCCGTTTATCTCGGCCTTGGAGGTTGTTAGGCTTGATGGTACTGTTTATAATTCTACTAAGTTCAAAGAGTTTGGGATGAGTCTTGTTGCTAGGCATGCTTTTGGGTACAGTGGACCAATCATCAGGTGAGTTCCTAGAGAATGGTACAGTGGTTAGAGATTGGTGCTTTGTTATAGTATGAAAGGTTGAATGTTTTTGATATGAAGGCAATGGTTTTGAACAGAGCCGATCCTAAACATAGGCAAGTGAAACAAATGTTCAAGAAATAGCTACATGGCAGTTAGGCGCTTTATATGAGATTACTGATTAGACGAGCATGTAGACCGATTTTTAGAACACCGAGTAAAACCGGTATAGAAAATTGCTCTGTTTAAGTTCGATTTACTGCCTACACCGATTTTTAGAACACTGAGTAAAACATCAATCTATGAACTCTAAATTTTAATAGAATTTACATAAGTATAGTTCCAAATTCTTTAATAAATTGTCTTTTTTTTTGACAAACTCCTTAATAAATTGTCCCAAATCTCAAGACCGGCCACACTAAGATTGCTATTGATATAACTCACCGTTTTGTTTGCTCATCCATGCAGTGTTGTTATATAGTTCAATTTTCAATCCAAACTTATTTTACCACTTGACTCACTATTGTGATTGGACTGTTTTGATCTTAAGATTTCGATTCTTCCATGTTTCAGTAGTATTATATTATTCTTTCAGCATTTTTCTTTTTTTAATCTATAAGTATTCAAATACATATGTTGCTTTCAGGTTTCCAGATGATGAGTTTGATAGGTTTTGGGAGCCATACTCTCTAAACTCGACAGTACCAAACAATCGAAAACTAGAAGTTTCTGGTTTCTGGAACCTCCCACCTTCGAGGATATTCAACACTGATCTAAGAGCTAACCAGGTTCAGCCTCTGGAGTTCACATGGCCACCAATGCCCTTGAAAAACTCTTTTTATTACATCGCACTATACTTTGCCCATGACTCTGATTCGTTGGGAGATGGATCCAGAGTCTTTGATGTCTCTGTGAACGGTATAGCGTATTATAAAGAGCTCTCTGTCTCTCCAGCTGGTTCGGTTATATTCGCAAGCAGGTGGCCGCTTGAAGGTCTCACAACGTTGACTCTAACTCCTACAAGCGGCTCAACTCTTGCTCCTCTTGTCAATGGTGGTGAAATGTTTGAGCTGATATCTCTTGGAGGGAGAACTCTTGTTCGAGATGGTATGACTGTTTAGTTTGAGAAGCCATTAGCTGCTGATAATTAACATGCTGACTTTGTGTTTTTTTTTTTAATGCAGCGACTGCTCTGAATGCTATTAAAAGAAGTTTCAAGAACGTACCGGTTGATTGGAATGGAGATCCATGTATGCCTAAAAACTACTCGTGGACTGGTGTTACATGCTCTGATGGCCCGCGAATTCGCATAGTAGCTTTGTGAGTTGGGATGTCGTCTGTGTCTTTTTTTGTTATGCATTAGTTTGAAAATTTTCTAATCCATTGTTGTTACCAGGAACTTAACTAGTATGGGACTTTCAGGTTCTCTAGCACCTCAAGTTGCCAAATTAACAGCACTGTCCTCCATGTAAGGAACCTAGACCAGTGAACAGTTAATCCTATGCATTATCGTCAACAACATTACTTGATGTTCATGTGTTTTGACAGTTGGCTGGGAAACAATTCTCTCTCGGGAAGTATACCTGACTTAGGTTCACTCAAGTTTCTGGAATCAGTGTAAGCAGATCAGTCCTATTTTTAACTACTTGTGTTGCACAATGGTGGCAATGGAACATAGTCTCATTAGCTAATCTCATTACTTTACCCTGTAGGCACTTGGAAGACAACCGTTTCGGTGGAACTTTTCCTTCATTTTTCAATGGAGTGCCACGCTTGAGAGAGCTGTAAGTTTCAGTTCTAACATTACTATATATGGTCCTGTGATTACTCTAGATGTGCATATTGTCTGCTTACGATTCTTACCTTGTAGATGTAAAAGACATAACACCTTTGAATCTTACTTTGGCATCCGCCCTTTTTGTCTTTTAGCTTTACTTTTAAAGATTCAAAGGCCATAGTAAAAAATGCACTATATGCCAATGTCCATAGCTTTACTTCAACTATGTTTCTTATACATCATTGCATTGTCAACGATTTTCTTGCCATGGGGATGAGTTTCTGACTTGGTATTTATGTTTTGTGGATCATTAGGTTCTTGCAAAACAATAATCTAACTGGCAAGGTTCCTAGCAAACTTCTTCAGAAGCCAGGGCTTGAGCTAAGGTAAGCTATCAAAACTCCAAGAGTGGTTTTCACTTTTCCCCATACAAATCTGACATTTGAGTTAGCTAATACAACTACTCTCTGATGCTTTATTACTCCAGGGTTTCTGGTAATCCCTTTTTGACTCAACCACCACGTTGATTCAGCCCTTTTAAGAAGAAGACGACAGTGATTTGAGTTTGTGTTATAGTTTTGTAAATTAGAAGCCTCACGTGTACAATCCTACTTTTAACATATCTCTTTTAATGCTTCATTCTTTTAACACTTACTTTGGGGGACAAGGGATTACTGATTGCATATGTTGTGTAATGAATACAAAAAATTGTATTATGAGTATTTGTGATAAACAGAGTTTATGTGTGTTTCCTCTATTGAGGTCAGTGTGATGATTCTCAATTCTCACCTGGAATCAGACTTTTAGAGATTTTTTTGGGGGATAAAATATCTATCAATATGCCAAATAAGATGTCATAAGAGTACAAGAGTAGTGTGAATAAAGAGAGCTGTAGTCTGTAAAAAGTGGAGCCTAGTTCCAAAATGGTGAAGCAGACTCAATTAGTGCAGAGAAAAGTAAATTTTAGAAAACATTTGAATCTTGCATGTGCCCATCAGTCTTTTTCATCATCATTAACTAACAAACAGATTACTCTGCTCTTTCTATCTCATGGCTCATCATTTTTGTTTTTGTTTTTGACATTTACTCTTTTGTCTCCAACATTTCACATCTCAACATACAACAAATCTTAATCACATCTTCATTTGTTGATAATGACATGCTTTTGGATCCATAACAGAGGAACATATTACACTCTCACACATTAGAATCTCATAAAACAAAAACAAATACACCTAAAAATGCTTAATCACAAGCATTAGAGTTACATATCACATGAGAATCCGAACGAATAAACTAATAAGCTTGTGTCAGATAAAAAGATTCAAACTTTTCAAGTGCGTTTCTCTACTCTCTTCTTCTTAAGCCTAAGCGGAAACAGAGGAGGCAATGGAACAGAGGATTTAGAAGGAGTGCAAACAGGGACATGAATCATCGGCCTTATCCTCATGCTCGTCGATCTCGTCCTCTCTAATCCTTTCTTGCCTCTCTTCCCTTCTTTCTCCTCTCTCTTATCCTCAAGCGAGCTCGATGATGACGTGGACGACGACGGAGACAGAGACGACCTAGTGTTCCTCTGTTTCTTCAACCGCAAAAGCTCTTTCCAAAGAACTGTGCACTTCGGAGGACGAGGAGATGGATCTTCATCTATAAACCAACTCACTCTGTTCTTATCATAATCGTTACTCTTCATCGTTGCTTCCACTTTACGATTCTCTTCTTCTTCTTCTTCGTTTGTCTTCAAGCTAACGTTTTTAAGCTTCTCTGAGTGCTTTTCTTGCCAGAAAGGAAGCAACTTTCCTTCAGAGAAGAGTTCGTCGGCGGTATGCATCCTCTGTGGACTCGCATTCTCAGACAAGAACTCAAAGTCGGAGACTTTCACTGACCCTTTGAAGACATCTTTCTCTAGCTCTTTACAGTGTACGGGGTTGATGCAGATGAAATCTCCACCGTCTGAGAAAGAGATACGAGGTCCGATCAACGGTGGTGATTCAGTCTTTGAAACCATATCAATCGTGCTATAGACGTGTGGCTGAAGGAGACAATATGCAAATGAGAGAGAGAGAGAGAGAGGTCTTAAAAGGAGAAACAGAGTGAATTTATAAATTAATTATTGATTATAATTAAAATGAGTTTAGAATTAGTACTAATGAGGAAGAAGACCACATGGACACGTTAGGGGGAGACACAAGGAGACAAATTACAGACAATGTAACTAGAGTTATGAGTTTTAAGAGTATTAAAGATTTTAAAAGTATAGAGACCAGCCATGCAATTGTAGAATTATAAAGTAATTAAAATCTTGCAGCGATCGAGATTGAATTTGTAGGAAAAGAATGGTCGGTCAATGGGAGTTAGGACTTAAACGAGAGAGTGCATGAAGGAGGGTAATAAACAGCTAACGATGTATGGTCGGTACATGATCATCGTGAACAGCCAATTACACTTAAAATATCTTACCAACTCACAATAATCTACTACCATTTCAATTCCATCCTTTATATTGGATCTCGTATATGAGTTATGGTGGATGCAAGAAAACCAAGAAATCTTTACAAATCAATGAGTCAAAGTAGGTGTGGTTGTCTCAACGGGAAGAGATATTAAGCTAAGGAAATCAAAATCTGAATAATCAAAAAACTTCCACCTTAATTACTGTCATACAATGAATACAGTTATCACAGATCGATGTATCAAAACTCTTTATTCTTATGTTTTATCTATCCTTGCATGAAACTTTATTATAAAATAGCATACTAGCTCTGTAAATTCTAATACATTTTAGATAAGCAAAAGCAATCCATATAACATCACTACAATAGTCATGACCAGACTACGCATTTGTTATATAGTGTCTGGAATCATTTGCATCCTCTTCACCACCTTTATGATCACTTTGGTTCTTGCGCAAACTGTGTTCAAACCAAAACATCCTATACTACAAACCGTGTCTTCAACTGTCGAAGACGTATCCACATATGTATCACCAACATTTGATGTCCAGCTAAATTTTACTCTCACACTTCAGATGCTAATGACGAATCCCAACCTTGCAGATTTTGAATACAAGACGGTGGAGAACTTGGTTTATTACAGAGATATTCTAGTGGGAAATCTCACTCTTCCTTCGACTACACTCCCAGCCAAAGGCTCAGCGCTTTTGCCATGTCCTCTAGTACTTCAGATCGATAAATTTGTTGCAGATTTAGGTGACATTTTGCAAGATATATTGCAAAGAAAAATTGTGATAGAGACCAAGGCAAATATGCCGGGGAAAATCACAGTGTTGGGAATCTTTAAGGCACATTTAAATACAGTATCGCATTGTAAACTCGTACTTAGCTTTCCTTCAATGGAAGTTGAGATGCAAGTGTGTGAGCTTGACACTAAGCTATAAAACGCTGATGTTTTCTCAGGTGAACATGTTGAAGGTTAGTAGGGAAGAGTTCCTCTTCATGTAATCATATTGTTTATTTTTTCATTTCATTTTGATCTTGATGTTTGTTTAAGTTACTTCCACATGAATTCAAAGTGATAATAAGGAAAAGAATGTGTATGGTTATCTCCCTGTGCAAAGAGAAAAATCTAAACTTTTAAAGAAAGAAATAAACAGTTTAAGTTGTATATTGGGTGAATTGTGAAGTAACCAAATGATAGAATAGTTATATGCAATTAGCTGAGTATACATATTACATAAAATTATTATGAAACGTTCAAAACAATTTTATCGAATATGTGATTCAGAAATTAGTGGGGAAAGAAAAGACAAGATCATTATCCAAAAGACCAAAACAAAACAAAAATGATTTACAGACCATACAATAACCGTAGATCTCGCCTCTGCTATTTTCGAAACACAATCCCATTTTTAGACAAGTTTGGATCTCAGTTTGGTCTGTGACTCTGTGACATGTGTTATAAATACGTGATCTCCTTCATCTTCTATCCAACATTATCTGTTTATTTCAACCAGTGTCTCCTTCAGTTCCCTTCATGTTTCATCTTTAGCTTACGCATACACACAACACGTATACAAACACTTCGAGATAAATTAGGTTTGAGTGGTGGTGTTTGATCGAACATGGCTGTTGTTGTATCGTCAAGCGGGAATGCTCCGGCTTTCAAAGCCAAGATGACTGTCTATGTCTTTGTCTGCGTTGTGATTGCCGCTTTTGGCGGTTTGATCTTCGGTTACGACATTGGAATATCCGGTCTACTCTCTGTCTCTGTATCAGTATTCATCTTAGTTACCTGTTCTTGGTTTTTTTTCTAAGCTAACGTTAATGATTTTAAAGGTGGAGTTACGGCGATGGACGATTTCTTGAAGAAGTTTTTCCCCTCGGTGTGGGAGAAGAAGCAGCACGTTCACGAGAACAATTACTGCAAGTATGATAACCAGTTCTTGCAGCTATTCACATCGTCTCTTTACCTAGCCGCCCTCGTGGCCAGCTTCTTGGCTTCAGCCGTATGTTCCAAACTTGGAAGGAAGCCCACTATGCAGTTTGCTTCTATCTTCTTCTTGATCGGTGTCGGGCTAACCGCAGGAGCCGTCAACATCGTCATGTTGATCATTGGAAGAATCTTGCTTGGCTTCGGTGTTGGCTTTGGCAATCAGGTAGACATAATAAAAGCTTTCTTGCGCAGCAAGATATCTTGAAATGACCTAACATTGTTGTATGAACCTTAAATTTTCAGGCAGTGCCGCTTTTCCTGTCGGAGATTGCTCCGGCGCAGCTCAGGGGAGGTCTCAACATTGTATTCCAGCTCATGGTCACAATAGGAATCTTTATCGCCAACCTAGTCAATTACTTCACTGCCACGGTTCACCCTAACGGATGGCGTATCGCTCTCGGTGGAGCCGCGATACCCGCAGTTATCCTCCTCTTCGGTTCATTGATCATCTGCGAGACTCCTACAAGCCTCATCGAGCGCAACAAGAACGAGGAAGGCAAAAAAGCCCTAAGGAAGATCAGAGGAGTTGACGATATAAATGAGGAGTATGAATCTATCGTCAATGCCTGCGAGATCGCGAGTCAAGTCAAGGACCCTTACAGGAAGCTGTTAAAGCCAGCGAGTCGCCCGCCTTTCATCATCGGAATGCTTCTTCAGCTTTTCCAGCAGTTTACAGGAATCAATGCCATTATGTTCTACGCACCGGTCTTGTTCCAGACCGTTGGCTTTGGAAGCGATGCAGCTCTTCTCTCTGCGGTTATCACCGGAGTAATCAATGTTCTCAGTACGTTCGTGGGGATTTACCTCGTCGACAGAACTGGAAGGAGATTCCTTCTTCTCCAATCTTCCGTTCACATGCTTATTTGCCAGGTAGGTTTCTTGATCCACAAGTAATCCACTAAAACTTTAAAAAAAAATCTTGAAGTAGGTATCTTGCTTCACAAGTAATCCCTCTAAGACTAACAAACTCTTGTAACAGTTGATCATTGGAATCATCCTAGCAAAAGACTTGGGCACCACGGGAACACTAGGGAAGCCACAAGCCTTAGTGGTTGTGATCTTTGTGTGTGTTTACGTGATGGGTTTTGCTTGGTCATGGGGTCCTTTAGGGTGGCTAATTCCTAGCGAGACGTTTCCTCTAGAAACTCGAAGTGCAGGGTTCGCTGTTGCGGTCTCGTGCAACATGTTCTTCACGTTCGTGATCGCGCAGGCTTTCTTGTCGATGCTTTGCGGGATGAGGTCGGGGATATTCTTCTTCTTCAGCGCTTGGATCATTGTGATGGGACTGTTTGCGATGTTCTTCATACCGGAGACTAAAGGAGTGCCAATTGATGAAATGAGGGAGAGAGTGTGGAAGCCACATTGGTTCTGGAAGAGGTATATGCTTGCTGAGGATGATCATCAGGACGTGGAGAAGAGAACTTAATGAAAGAAACCATACGTCTCTTTGTGTGTGTGTTTTTTTTTTCCTGTTTTTTTTTCTTGTTGATGTTTGAATTCTTTTGTTACTTCTTTTGTTTCGTGGGAACATATAGTGTAATAAGACCAACTTGTTGATTCAAGTTGGGTATTTTATCAATGAAACTCCATGAGAATTTACCTCACAATTTATAACTTATGTACAATTTTATGTTTTTTGTAGTATAATTCTGTGTTGTCCAACAACAAATTTGGGTGTGTTAGTGGGATTTAGATTTCTATAAAGTTTGTTAATTTTAAAAGTTGAAAGATTTATTAAATTTAAAAAGAATTGTAGAGAATTTTGTATATTATAAAAATTCATGAAAATAAAGTAATGTAATGATTTTAAGAATTCAAGGAAAACTAGTAGTATTTTCAAAATCTTGTTTTATGATTTAAAATGTTAAGAATTTAATTTCCAATAACACTTACTTTAATAGATTTGTATAATCATTAAAATCAAAACTTTTTGAATGACAGATGATTTTGTATAAAATTATAGAATCATCAAATCAATAACACTAAATTTTAATGAGAATGTAAAAAAATCTGTAAACCAATAACATTAAAATTGAAAATTCTAAAACTCATTATTAATCCAATTCCCACTAACATCCCCAAAAAGTAGAATTCTATGTTTCATGGAGTTTCATTGAGTAACTTATAAACTGTGAGGAAAATTTTCATAGAGTTTCATTGATAAAATAACTAACATGAATCAGCAAGTTGGTCATAAAACATGAATCATAAACTTGTGCTGATACCAAGATTCATCACTCACTACCATGTTAAATGCAAAAGCATAAAATACTAAAGGGACTGCCATCAAGTTTCACAAGACACATGATCAAAAAAGAAAAAATATAGCAAAACAAGACGAGAAAAAGAAGTTTATGTTGGTGAGGAGCAAAACTTTTCTAGTCAGGAAGAATTTGCTCGTTGTCTGCATCTCCTTCTGTCTCAATGGTAGGCTTTGAAGGTCCAGCTCCAGGAGCTTGCTTCTTCTTGATACCACTCACTATATCATCAATCCTCAGAAGCATACACGCCGCTTCAATCGCTGTCTTAAACGTTTGAGCCTTCACATTGTACGCATCCCATATCTAATCACAAAGATTCAAAGTGTTAAAACAAAGTCCCAAGAAACAATAGATTCACCACAAAGCAAAGCTTTCTTTATTCTTACCTTGCTCTCTTTCATGTCAGCTATTGCACCAGTGTTTCCATCGATTCCAGTCCAGGCATTCTCACCATTTGCATGCTAATACCAAAAAACACCAAAGATTCAATCAATGAGAGAAAGATATGTCAGGTAATGAAAAAAACAATGGTAGACGATAGATACCTTTCCTTGCAAAGCTGTCATTGTTCTGATCACGTTAACTCCACAGTTCTGAGCTAGAGTACGCGGAATAGCCTCAAAAGCTATAGCAGCTGCTTCATAAGGCCACTGTTTTCAAATAACAATCTGATTAAGAGACCACATTGCGAGTTTTTTTAAAGATCTTTAAAACTATAGCCAAACCTTTTCGATTCCTTCAATTGTTGCACTCTTCTGTTTTAAAGTGGCAGAAACGGTTAACTCAGTGGCTCCACCACCAGGAACAAGCTTTGGGTTCTTGATGATGTTTCTTGAAACAGACATTGCATCCTGAAGGTTTCTTTCCACTTCGTTGAGAAGATCTTTACTCGGACCTCTCAAGAGGACAGTACACGCTTTTGGTTCTTTGCAATCAACAACGAAGGCGAAGAAATCATCTCCTATCTTCTTGACCTCAAACAAGCCAGCGCCAGTACCAACATCAGACTCTTGAAGCTCATCAGGCCTGTTGACAATCACAGCTCCACACGCCTTTGCGATTCTGTTGTTATCCGTCTTTCTCAGCCTTCGGATTGCACTAACTCCAGCTTTACTGAAGTAGTGACATGCCAAGTCGCTGAGTCCCTTCTCTGTGATGACCAGATCGGGCTTGAACTTGAGTATCTGCACGCAGATGTTCTCGATGTACTCCTCTTCGAGCTTCAGCAGGACTTCCCAGTCCTCTTCTCTGACCAGCTCGGCATTCGTTTGGTTTTCACCTTTCTTGTACTCGAGTGGGCAGTCAAGAAGGATGATCCGTGGGTTGACGATCTTTCTCTTCATTTTACCGGGAGCTACTACGTCTTTGTTGAACATGACTCCTTTGAGAACTTTGGAGTCCTCCAACTGGCCGCCGGGAACCTTCTCAACCTTGATGTATTTTTTGATATCAACTTCCCTTAATCCTTGTCCGAGATCAACACCAACGATAGTGGTGGCGTCAATAGCCAAATCCTATAAGAGCCACATAAAAAAATCCGTTTAGGACCTTGAGCATAATACTCTGTGACAATCCATTACACAGCCTCGAAACAAGCTAAATAATGTGCGATCTTTGAGAGTGCAAATGTGTTTGTGCTTATAAGCTTACGGTGTGACGTATAAGAAAAGATATTTACTAAGTAAACTCACAGCAATAAGATCTCCAAACTGGCTGGTGAATTTTGTTCCTATGCAGCTCTTGACTAATCCTAGTACGGTTGCACCTGCAATAACAATACATTTTCGTATCAGTAAACATGAGTAAATAGTCCATGACCAGGAAAGAAAAGTCATCTACCATGTCTGAAAAATATCAAAAGAAGAAGAAGGAAGAAGTGGACTTACGGTCATTGACATCGATTGACATGGCGATCTTGTCAAGAACAGCAATGGCATCCTCGAGAGCCTTGATATAAGCTGCAGTTAAGAAAAAAATTATTCAAATGAAAAACAAGTAAAAAAACTACAACACTGTGGAAGAGTAACAAATCATACGGCAAGTATACCTCGGCATATGACTGTGGGATGGTAACTCTTTTCAATGAATGCTTCAGCAACATGTAACATTTCACCAGCTGTTGGAATAAAAAAAATCAGTGACAGTATAAGCAGCAAAAAATATGTTGCTCTAAGAACAGATGCACACTACTTTTAAGTATAAAATCCACAATAAAACATCACATCACTGCCTTTTACACTGATCTTTAAAACAAACCTAGTGGTAGACAATAGTTTCAACAAAGGAGTCATCAGATATTTTGTACATACCAAGAACAATAACAGATGTAGTCCCATCACCCACTTCTTCGTCCTGCGTGCGGCTCAACTCAATCATCGACTGCAATCAAAACACAGAGAAGAAAAACATATCAGAAAAAAAGAACAATGAGAAGACAACAAGAACGTTCATGAAAAGGGAAAAAGGTGAAACCTTAGCTGCAGGGTGAGCAACATCAAGTTCACGCAAAATAGCATTCCCATCATTGGTAACAATAATCCCTGTAAAGATCCAGAAACAAAGAGTTTACCACATTTAAAACACCATAACAATAGAAGAAGAGAACGGATCCAAGAATCAAAAAAAAAAACTCAAAACAAATAGTAAAATCCACAATAATATTTAGGTTTCTGCATAGATAATAAACCTAACTCAGAAAGTGAAGCAGAGTAGTTTCAAGAAGCATAAACCCTTACACCTAATAAAGGGTTTATGTATAGCTAACTCAGAGACTGAAACAGAACAGCTTAAACAACTAAAGAGAACTACAAATCTGTAAAGATTGGATCTTACAGAGGTATAAACCTTAAACCAAATAAAGGGTTTATGTATAGCTAACTCAGACACTGAAACAGAACAGCTTAGACAACTAAAGAGAACTACAAATCTGTAAAGACTCAACCTTTCAAAAGGCATAAACTTTAAACCTAATCTTCCTCTCTTATAAGATCTACAGAGAAGATTAAAAAAAAACAGTAATAAGAAGAAGCAAAGTACCTCCACCAGCATCAAGAAGCATCTTCAACATTGAGCGTGGACCCAATGTGGTCCGGATGACATCAGCCACAACCTGTAAACATAGTGAAAACCAATGATTCAAACCAGAGAACGAACTAACAACCAAACACAAAAAGGAAAGGACTTTATTTATATACCTTGGAAGCTTGAATGTTCCCATGGTGAACCTTCGTTCCAGATTCACGCTTCAAAGAGTCCTCTGAAACATTTTCACGAAGCGGTAAGTGAGAGTGTAAAGAAACCTAATAGAGATTCAAAAGAGACGAGATCTGAAGGTGACTTACTGAGGACGAGAACCGGAGCGTTCATGATGTGTGCGATCTAAGAGTGGGTTGAAGGATCGGAGAAGAAGACGGCGAGGGAGTAGATTTTGAGAAGCGGAAGAAGCTCAATGAGAAGGTTGAAGAGATGCTTATTAGTGCTGCTTCGCGGCTCTCCTCGCTCTCCTTTTTATTAGTCTTCAGGTTTTTAAAAGCCCAAATCTTAACAAAGCCCATAGGCCCATTTGTTTTTTGTGGCTTCGAATTTTCTTGTTGATCGACGAAACAATTGTGAAAACTGTTTTAGGAAGACGTCTTTTCCAAAAAAAAAAATTATAATGCGGTTATGAACATTTTTTGGATTATTGTGAAGTTTTGGGTTGATTTGAAGCCCGTATCATCTTAATTATAAGATTTTTTAGAAATCTTCTTAAAAAAATTATAATGTGCGGTTATGAACATTTTTTGGATTATACTAGGGTCGGCCCGCCCTACGGGCGGGATGTTTATTTTGTAAGTTGAGATTTAAATTTTTATAGATGTATAATTCTATTTAAAAACTTTTAGCATTACATGTCATATTTTAGTTATTTTTATTTCAGTGTTGTATTCATGTGATTAATAGAAAGAAATCACAATGGTCTACTGTTGATTTTTTCTCACTACAGAAAATTTTAAAATTAATATATTTAATGTATTTTGAAGTTAATGTACTTTTTAAATTAATATATCACAGTCATATAATTAATGTATTTTTATCTTTTTCATAACATAAATAATTTATAAACTGAAATATTTCATTAAAAAGGTAAATATACATTTATAATAAAAATTATTACGGTCACATGAGGTTAAATAATTTAGAATTATGATTTAGAGTTAAGTGTGAAAATTTGGTAGTGAGTTTTAAATTTTTAAAAAAGGTTGCTAGGGTGTGACAGATTTGATCCATCAAATTCCCGCGCATAGCGTGTGCAACTTGACATATAGTTTAAACCTTGGTTTAAGACATGAAGTCTACTAATGTTAGTTGGTTTATTCATTAAACTAATTTGGATTTTCGTTTGATCTATTCTATCGCCCAATTCTAAATAGCATGTTATTGTTGCCACTGGCCCAATTCTAAAGAGACTATCACGGGTGTTTTCAAAACCTCAAACCAACACTTATATAACATTAATGAAACGGAAGTTTGCCTTTGAGAGGCAGTGAGATCCACGCGCTCAAACTTTCTCTCCCAAATCTAGTTTTATCTTTACGACAGGGTTCCGGTGCCGGTTCGTATGGAGGTCTCCCACCATCCCTTTTCCTTCGGACTTCGCTTTACATGATAGAACAGACGTGGCTCAGTCTATCGGAGGAATCTGGCTTCTCTCTCCGTGTGTCGGTGGAACCATTGGTGCGGCGGTTCCCTAAGAGAGCTCTGGGACTCTGGTGACCATGTCGGACCCTGCTAGTTGGTCATTGGGGTCTTGGGGTTCATCCCGATTGTTGTGAGTTTGATTTTTGTTGACGGCGGACCTTACCTAGTAGTCGCGGTTCGCTGGGATCTGTAACCTCCGGTGCGAAAGATGCTTTTTACCGGCATGATTGAAGACGTGTAGATCCTCGGCCCGTGGGAAGGCGAGCTTCAACTGCGGCGGCTAGGGTTCTTGGGATTCGGATCTCCCCCTTGGGAACCAGCGTTGGTGGCCGTGGGACAGCTCCGACAGTGGTTATACACTGAAGATACACCATCAACGAACCGTTCTGCTGGTTTTGGACACCCGGCTACGGCGGTTGTGGATTTGGAATCTACTGGAGTTCAATCGGAGCGGGTAGTAATGCCCTTTTGTCTTCTTTCCCTCCCCCAATTTGTTCTCTCTTTGTTCTGAGTTGTTCATTGTTGTTAGATTTTGTTAAGCTTCTCCTCGTAATCTAGGATCTACCGTTTCTCGATTTACAGGAAACGTCTTTGTTCTGATGTTTCATTTTCAAAGTAAAGATATTAATGAAATATTTTATTTAGAAAAAGAACATTAAAGAAAAGTTGTGTTTTAGTTTATGGACAGGTGTCGACACCAGAGAGCATGACTTTTTGAGGTGGACAGTGACGTGGATACCCCAGGAGTGAAGCAAACATTTTTATATATATATAGATTATGAAGTTTTGGGTTGAAGCCCGTAACATCTTTAATTATAAGATTTTTTAGAAATTTTACGGTTCATATTGTGGAAGGTAACTTCTCTATGGTAAAGAGAGACAACATTTTATGGATAAAATCTTGATCCGATTTAGAAAACAGTTAAACGATTCTATGTATAACTGGAGGAGATCTCAAACCGAAATAGAAGGTTACTAGTGTAAATCTATCGTGGGATGGATTTTTGATCTAAACACGCAAGGATTCACTGTGGTCAATTGCACCAACTGATAGGTTTCATGATCCTTTCTCTCTATTTCTCAGTGAACCGATAGAAGAATAACCTAGCTACGTTTGTCAAAAATCATCTCTTATATCGATAAACCTTCTAGGAACGAAGACAGACAAAAAAAGTTCCAACATTCTTGCCTCTAACAGCTTATGAGACTTGCAACGTCACCTCCGGTATGTATCGCTTGACCAAGACACTTGATAGAGTTATCCAACGTCTAGATTGAAAAATAACAACACTTGATAATAATGCTAATACTTTTTACATGTCTTATATAACACATATCATGATAGATATATAGCACTGTAATTTTGGTGATAATTAGTCAAACATATCAATGCTTGGATAGTTTTATTATAGATAACAGCAGCCTCCTCGAGTGAGAAAAAGAGACAGTAAAACGAATGGAGTTGATGTCATGGATTATTGCGATGGAATTTATCCATGTATATAAGAATATATTAATATTTGAGATAAGTGAATGTCTTGCCACCATCTCACGAGCTCAACACCCAATTTATAATCGACAACTTGCAACGCACGTGCTTTATTATTTCAAATAAATATTCACATTTTGTGTGTTTAATAAGACCGTATTTTAGTGGTTAGGGCACTTTGATTAAGTGGCTCTGCACTAATATGTTTTTATCTTCCAACTTCCAACTTACCAAGAATATTTTGGTCACTCTCCTCATGATGTATACGCAGCCATCACTTACATTCTTATGTATTTTGAACTAGTTGATCATATTTAAAAACGAATATATTGAAATTTCAAATCTCAATATGTCGTGTAATCCAATATATAGTTAGTATTATATATTGTGTTAAAAAAAGGTTAGTATTATATACCAAACAATCACTATTGACTTGTATGATATATGGATAGAGCACTCAAACAAAATTGAACATTTACATTTCGCCTCCTTTTTTGAAACTCCAAATTGTGGATGTCATCAGCATCAGGTCAGTTTATCCACTGAGGCAGGGCCAGGTGAGCTACTTATATGTTCGATTATAAACCTTTTGTCAAAAAATGCTCGATTATATATATCACATTTAAACTCAAACTTTATTCAAAATTTGATTTCAAACGCTTTCTAAACCGAAAATCTTACATATGTAAGTTCTTGCTAGCTACTCTATATGAACCTCTTGTTTGTTTTTGAAAAAACTAAAAATCTATTGGTCATCAAATTTCAAATACAATTCATATTCTTGAAAAAATGAAATTTCGTTATATATACTACAAAAGCTTCCCATATTTTTTTTAAAAAAAAAACATTAATACTACTTTACTTAACTTCCCCATTTTAAATAATTTCTACTGTATTTATATGTTTAAATTACACTAGATTTTGACCCGCGCTTCGAAAGCGCGGGTTTTATGGATTATATATGAAATTGGATATGAGATAGTATTTTGAGTATATTGTGTATTATTATGTTAAAAAGTCGTATTATATCGAATACAAAAATTTGTTTAAACTTATATACTTATGAATAAGTTTATTCGAGATTTTTTATATACACTCTTATGTAACTCTTTCTTAAATATGAAAATTTTACCCAAATTTGATAAACCAACCAAACCAATACGAAATACAGATTGAGGTTCGGGATTGGGAAAAAGTACCTATTAGATTTTTTTGGACCTGTGGGTCTCTATTGGACTCTGGGTACCCAAAGTACCCAGAACATTTTGTTCATATTATGTATATTTGAGTAATTCATATATGTTATCAATATAAAAATATTATTGTAAATTTTGGATTCGCGTTTTATGTTATAGTTTCAGGTTTTGGGTAAAATTTCAAAATTTTGAAAATATATTTAAATATTGGATATTTTTGGTTCTCGGGTAAGATTTTGGTCGTTTAGATATTTAGTTATTTCTGTTATTTGTTTGATTTTGGGTATTTTCGTGTTTTGATTTTTTTGGTTTTTCGGATTCTTTAGATCTTTTTGTCCTAAATACTCGAACTAAGCTAGACTCATTACGTAGCCAAATTACATAGTAAATTTTACAGATAATTGAATTATTGATTCAAATTGACTTGGAACTAAAAGGAACCGATCTGAACAAAAAAAAAATTCAAATACCTAGTTGGATATAAATGTCCAAGACCCAAAGAACTTGGACCTGAAAGAAACCGATTTATATTTGACCCGAAGACCCGAATGCCCAAATCTAACCATCCATTATATTTTTGTGCATTTTATAAAAGTTACATTTGTTCAATTGGTGAAACGTAAGATTTATTTGAAAGGTTTTTGGCTAATTTAATGGTATAGATTTGTAGGTTTTTTGTTGAGCAGTAAAAAAAATATTTGTTGGCTTTTTGATAATTTTAAACTTATCTTAAATACTAAATTGTTATTTATCAATAAAATAAAATTAACATAATATATAATTTTTAAACTTATCTTAATTATGAAGTTAATGAGACATATTTGGAGAAGAGTATAATAAAGTGTACGTGATATTATATTTTCTTGAACCAAATTTATGAGATCATATATATATGGTATAATATTTTTGTTTACAAAAAGATATGTGTATAATAAATAAAAGCTTTGACTAAATAATTGTTAGAGAAATTTAAGGTAATATATTGTTTGTCCAAATATAAGACCAAAATATTATTAGTTAATGAAAGAGTCCAAACAACTTTTTTAAGTAGATTTATTAAAAATCCTTCTCTTTTAATAGTATTGATGTGTAGTTTTACAAAGAAAAATACAGCACATTGGGACGTTGCTAGCAGTGGATACCATGTTATATATCGCTAAACGCGTGTGTAATACCTACCATCCGAAGGCATTTGCATCTTCACACTTAACTCATTTAAGTCATTTACAATTATAAAGTTTGCCTGAAGATATTTTCCAAATTAAATTAAGAAGTCGGCCGTTCACGTAATTAATCTTCTAATCGAAAATAGTACTCACCAATGAGATATGACCACTAAATTTTTGTACGACTTAATGTAATAAAATACCCATTATGAACTTAAAAAAATATCAATGATCGATGTATTGTGCTATATATAGCGCAACATTCTTGTGCAAAATGCAATATCTCAAATACTTACCACAAAGCTATAGACAAAAGAAATACAAAATATACCAAAATACAAAAAATGGAAGGCCTTCTACGCTTCCTTGTAGCCATAGTCATCGTATTGGCTTTAGCATCTTCATTTGTTTCTTGTTACGACCCAAGTCCTCTTCAAGACTTTTGTGTTGCCGTCGATGGCGCTAATGGCGGTAATCTCTATTTAATATGGTTCCTTAATATCGTACAGTACTAATTATAATTTATTACTACCGTCTCTATTTAGAAATAAGAAATTAAAGTAAAGTGATGGCCCTTGAAACTATAATACATTGTCTTAATTCAATGATGAAGTGATGGCTCTTGAAACTAGAACAAATTGGTTTAAAGTGTAAATATACCCTGAAACTAATTCAAATGCTCCTAATTATAATTCGATACATGCTTCAGTCCAACATGCATGTCGTATAACGAAGCAAATTACGAACTATGTACAGCATAATTAATTACTCAGAACAGTAATAAAACACACCTAATATTGAACGTTTACATATCATCAACAATGCGACAAATAATACGTAACGATGTTTTATCTCTTATTTTCAGTTTTCGTGAACGGAAAATTCTGCAAAGACCCAAAATACGTGAAGGCCGAGGATTTCTTTACTTCGGGTCTAAACATCGCCGGAAACACCATGAACCGCGTCGGCTCCAACGTAACCAACGTCAACGTCGACAGAATCCCCGGACTCAACACCCTCGGAGTCTCTCTTGTCCGTATCGACTTTGCCCCGGGTGGTCAAAACCCACCACACACGCACCCACGAGCCACGGAGATCCTCGTCCTTGTTGAAGGAACGCTCTTGGTAGGGTTTGTAACATCGAACCAAGACAACAACAGATTGTTCTCGAAGGTTCTTTATCCCGGGGATGTGTTTGTGTTCCCCATCGGAATGATCCATTTTCAAGTGAACGTTGGGAGGACGAACGCGGTTGCGTTTGCTGGTCTTGGAAGCCAAAACCCCGGTACGATCACAATCGCGGACGCGGTTTTTGGTTCAACGCCTTTGATTATGCCGGAGATTTTGGCTAAAGCGTTTCAGCTGGATGTGAACGTGGTTAGGTTTCTCGAAGGAAGGTTTTCTTCTAAGTATGATCGTCATTATTAATAAGATTAAAGGAGTGAATTAACAAAAGAAAGATAAAAGGAATGACGTGAAAATGTAAAATATGAATAAATGGTGTGATGTGGTATGTAATATAGTGTGTGAAAATTGAAATAAAACAATTAAGGCGGTAAACATAAGTTATTAATTTGGTAATAGAAACTGTGAACGCATGAAAATGAAGCCAATCTATATACTATAAAATTAATTATTTTCTTTCTTTTGTGAATAGCTAACATCCAAAAAGGTAAGTTGGAAAAAAATGTAAAAGGTAAAATTCTCTACAGTTCCTTTTGATCGAAGGAGAAAATTTATTCTCTGCCAAAGCAATCCATCTGTCCCCTTTCCAAGAAATGATGAACAATCCTGTGACATTGGTTTCTGGAGAGATTTGACTTCTCCACTCAGTTTTTGGTTTACTATTCGAGTCATAACGTAATTTTTGGTTTACAAAGTAACGCACAATCCAGTTGAAATACGCATGCAAGATCATTTTTGAATCCTGTTGAAAATAATCGCTTCTGTGTGTTGATCGTAGACCTATGAGTGTCACTACATTGAGCACTGGTTACAAGAAATGAAACTTATGCATCTTTTTTTCTGTGAAGTGTTTGATTTATCAAACTAAATTGTTAGCATTAGACTTATCTGTGAATTTGAGCTTAAATATTTGAACAGTCTTTGTGCCAAGAAACATCATTACAAAAACACATTCTTACAATTCACGAAGCATGAGCATACATAAACAACTTTATTTTGCCTTTCTTCTAGGTATTTTCAATTTTTAATACTTCCTTTTGAACATTTTTGAGTCATTGATTTGTAAGGTTTAATCAATAATTTGATTTTGATCACATTTTTTCATGAACTCTAAACCAAAATTTGCATGATGTCAAGGAAATGATGCGGATCAAAATCCATTAGACCATTTCATCTCATGTGATGTCTAACAGTTATCATGTGAACCAAGCATCAACTTGGAAAAAATAAGATGAACTTAAGATTTCGTATGTTTTCGGCATTTGAATGGAAATTTTTGATAGCCGCTTACATTATGTCCCCAAAATAATCTTTACAAGCTTAACATGATTACAGAAATGAACTATGAATGCGGATTAGCTAGCTAACATGTTAAAAGGGCTCTTAACTCTTAAGTATAAATGGTAAATTTTCTTCTTCCCAATGTGAAGAGATCTAATCCTCCGTGATTCAAATTTGCTGGCTAATTTATGGTACCTAAAGATATGTGAAACTACAATTTCTATTATGATGTATGTGTTTTGTTATCTTAAGCTACTTATAGTTTTGTAACATTTTGCGAATAAGAAACTTCTAAAATACGGTATTTATACATTTTATCCCTAAAAGTATGCCCTTTAATGGAATATATTTTTGTTTGAAACTAATATTCAAATCTCATTTGAAGACGAATTTAGAATTCAACAGGATTGGCAACACATCCTATTATTTGTTTCAAAATGTTCAAAAAAGGTAACGACTTCAAAGATTGATTATGAAAAGTGTACTGTTGAAACCGGTCTTATTATAATGAATGGGCCAAAAAGGTTAAAAGAGAATCTACAACATTCAAAAATAATATTTACAAGCACTTTTTTTGCTTTCGCTTAGTAGCTTACATTTTATGTTCATTATTTGTATATCATTATTGCATTTATGGGTTTGGTCTGAACCTATATTTATTTCTTAGCTGGGAATTTACCCTTAACCTTTTGAACCTCCTGTGGTTCTAAATAGAACGCCTTGGCAAGCAAGTCATCAGGAATCGGAGGGTTAGCACCAAACAGAGACGGTCCAACACCTTGAGCCCCGGAGTTCTGACTGTCAAAAGCAGCGAGCACAGAAGCAGGAGCATTGTTAGGGTTCTGCTGGAAATGGAGGAGGGCTCTAGGGAATACAAAGACGTCTCCCTTGTTGACATGTTTGGAGATGAGTTTTCCAGCGGTGGTCAAGAATCCAACGAAGAGACGTCCTTCTAGGACGAATATGGCTTCTGAAGCTCTAGGGTGAAGATGCGGCGGGTTGAGTCCGCCTGGTGCGTAGTCGATCCGAGACATGGAGATACCCAAAGTGTTGAGGCCAGGGATTTTCTCAACGTTCGCACCTGTAACGGCTGAGCCCAGTGTGGTGTTCGTGGTGGATGCACCATTGGCTAAGCCTATGTAGTAGAAGTCCTCTGGTGTTACTTGTGCTGGGTCTTTGCATGGGTATCCGTTGACTTTCTCACCTATTAAGAACATGATTAAAGTCAATGACAACAAAATTATAGTGTTGTAAGAAAATTAGTGATTCCAGTTCATACATATACATACTTTACAAATAAATAAATAAATCTAAAAGAGACGTATCCTATCCTCTTCATTATTCAGAAATGTGGCATGAATCTACTTTTTTCCAGAATAAAAATGTTAGAAGAACAGATTAGAGAGATGTGATACCGTTGAGATCAGCAACACAAAAATCTTGGAGCATGTTTGATTCGGCAAAAGCCGTGTGGGCGGCCACAAGCAAGATGGTAACAAAAAGATAAATCATGGAAGTTGCCATTTCGAGAAATGTTATTGATGAGTTTGAGAAAACCCTTTGACCTTATTTCTCAATTTATATACGTCAAGAAGATTTATCCAATGGAGAAACCAATGGAGATAGGGGAACATAGGCTCGTTAATTTTAAACTTTTGCCATAATTAGGTTAGGTGTTCTGATCGTTGGTTTATATTTGGTGATTAAAATGACTCTTGAATGTTTGAGACATCAATGAGCCTATAGTTATAGGTTGACACTCACCATAAATATACCATTAAACCCTAATAATCAACAAACTTGAAATGTTAAAAGAAGGGACATTGATTTTGGTTGCTTATCGCCTATCGGTTATAAAGCTCAAGAGGTTTGTTTGGTTCAGTCAAATCCAAACTGGTCCTTCTGTTTTGATAACCAAACCAGAACGCATTGTTCTATTTCTACCCAAAAAAATTAAATCAGAGCTTTAAACTGGCTAGAGGTGAACAAAATCGAATTTATCTACCCATGCATTTGCATGATCATAAGATATCTAATATTAAACCTATTTGGGGGGTCAAGTAAGTACAAATTATAATAGAATATGGAACTAAACATATTCATAAATGTTTGTATAATGAAACAAATTCTTTCCTCAATAATGTAGCAAGTAGAGTCCATATATAAAATGATGATTGAATACCAACTAAGCAATATATTTATAAACATGCATCCAAGCACGTAGATATTGCAATCTCTTTGATTATTTAATACTGATCAAAGACAACCTCAACTGCTTCAACTCTATTACAATCTATCATCTCTTGTCTTCACATGTTTCCCATAACTTTTTCTCTTCTTTCTCCATCCTCAAAGATTCCACTAATCCATTTTTCATTCTTGTCTAATCCATTATGACTGTGAAGGTAAACATCCTATAACCACTTTTCTCAAACCTAATATGGAATGTTTCCATTTTTGTTGTTCTTAATTTCTATCTGGTTTTGAGTAGAAAGTTGAGATCAAGGTGGATATAAACTGTGGGAAATGCAATAGCGCAATCTTGGAAGCAGTCACAGTGATTGAAGGTACTAAGAAGAAAGTCTTAAAGCAATCAGTTCTCTAACATATCCTACTACTAAAAACATGAGATCTGATGCAGGTGTGAATCATATATCATTAGATGAGGAGAAAAACATACTTACCGTAGTGGGAACAATGGATCCGGTCTGCGTTGCTTCACGACTCAAGAAAATTAAACAGAAGCCTGTGATCATCAGCGTTGGACCACCACCAAAACCTCCAGAACCGCCAAAGCCTCCAGAGCCACCAAAGCCTCCAGCAGAGCCTGAGCCACCAAAGCCTCCTCCTCCACCACCACCTGAAAAACCAAAGCCTGTATGCAACTGCAAACCTATGTTTCCTAATCCTTACTGCGCAAGTTGCGATGTTGTGTCTGTTACTACCTATGAAAGTGGAAGCGGCTGCACCATTGTTTGAGTCTTGTATATCTTACCTTAATTGCTGCTACTTTTTATCATAACCTTCATGTCAAGTCCCGAAACTTATATTAGTAATACTTTTTTTTTTATAATGCTATTTTTTTTCATAAGATATGTATCTTTATTGTTGTTTCTCTCTCACTTGTTTTAATTAGTAGCTCCTTTGATGCGTAGTCTCATAAACTCCAAATCTCATTGGAGAAACGTATGATTGATTGTGCTGCTCTGGAAATCCATAATAAAACCCAAAACAAAGTTTTGCCCATAAGAGTTTAAATGCAATCATAGAGAAATGATTCCTCTTTTTTTTTTTCCATTGCAAGTAGTTGATAGATATATAATATTGGTATTGTCAACATTAGTCCCACAAAAAATTTCACAAATTTCCAACAAATGCAGATAATGGATAAGAATAACAATATAATAGAGACAATAAAGAAAGTGAAGAGAGTAGAGAAGATACAGAGTGTGTTGACACTTGACACCCTGGTTCTAGAGTGAGAGACAGCTAACCAGTTTTCCCCACTCTGTGTGATTATAGGTATCATTTTCCTTTTTAAGTTCTTTCAGCCAAACTAAGTTCTTCATCAAATCTGCATATATAATCATCTGAATTCTTGAAATTGAACCCTGTCCATTACTTTTTATTCTCATTCCTTCTGAATCTTCTTTCATGGCTTCAGATTCTTAGACCACAACTGCAACTACATCTGATAAGGTAAGCTGGCTCAGACATTCTCCCTCTGTCCCCATAGAATCTTATTACATATGTTTATGTACTCATCTTATGTATACCTTTCTAAGTGATGCTTTTAAGCGTGATAGATAGATTTTCTGCATCTTGTTTTTGTTCTAGTAAGATCCATATATGCTTTCAGTGTGACGGAATCTAATATACATACGTATGCTCTCATAGAAGAATAGTCTCTTAGTATAAAACTTAAATAATCTCTTGATACCAGCAACTATGAAAGCTAGGTTACAGTGAATGAGATAAAATTTGGTTTGTATCTTCCACTGTTTTGGAATGTTCAAACATGATTATATAGCACGTGGATTTAAAAGAAACCATAAACGAAGCAACACCTAATGTGTGGTTATAGTTCCATAATAAAAGTTATTATTTTTACCTGATGCAGCCAATGGAGATTAAGGTGAATCAAGAAGCTAAGTTGATGGAAAAAGAGATAGTATTGCAGGAAACTGAGGATGTAGTGAAAGACAAACCGGTTTCAGATTCAAACCTGAAGGTTACAAAGGATGAATCTACAGAAGAGAGGAAAGATGAAAGTGAAAGTGACGAGAAGAAGGTAGCTGAGCAAGTGGAACTTAAAGAACCAACCCTTGTTCCAGTGGTTAATACTGAAGCTGTTGATGTGGAGAAAGCAGAAGAGAAGCAAATAATGGAGAGTGTTGTTGAAGAAGACAATAAGGATAAGGAGGAGAAAGAGGTGGTTGATGTTTCAGATGAAGTTGGAAGCAAACAGGTGGAACCAGTTGATGTTCAACTTGTTAGAGAAGTACCTTCAGAGACTATAGAAGACAAATCTTAAAGATGTTGAGGTTCTTGAAGTCAAGCCAAAGCCAGAGGATTCTGAAACAACTGAGACTCCGCTTGAGAAAGCAAAGGAAGTGGCACCAGAAGTTGAAGTAGTAAAGGCAGAAGAAACACCTGAATCAACAGAACAAGCTAGGGTTGAGACTGAAGACGACGTTTCATCTCGTCCTTATGTCATTGAGAAGACCATTACTGAAGAGAAGCGTGTAGTGGAAGAACCATCAAAGGATGAACAAGAGAAAGCAAGTGAAGCCAAAGATGTCGTTACTAAACTAGCTACAGAAGATGAGAACATCACGAAAGACACTGCTACAGAATCAAGAGAGAAGGAAACTGAAGGAAACAAACAAGAGGAATCAATTACAGAGAAAGTATCAGAGGTTGTTGAAGTGAGCGATGAGCTGAAACAAGAAGCAGAAGTCACAACCAAAGAAGTTGATGTTAAGCAAAAACATTCAAACAGCATTATGTCAAAGGTGAAGCAGTCTCTTGTTAAGGCAAAGAAAGCCATCATTGGAAAATCTCCAAGCTCTAAGACTATCACAACGGAAGAAGCCAAAGAAGAAACCAAAGTCAAGTGATAAAGAAGTCATGTGTTAAATTTTTTCAAGGTTTTTAAATTTATTTTGCTTCGTGTGAGGGAAAAACAGAACATTCTTTTGCTTTTTGTTTATGGTTGTGTGGTTACAATTTATATCTGTAAACCTACAAGCTTTGTGTTGTGTTATGGATGTGTGTTTAGAAATTTCTTCAAGTTATTGTCATGGAAGTAATTTCTGTTTAGTCTCAAATTCTTATGGGAGTTAATGGGCTTTTATGGGCCTTAATGGGTTATTTTGTAACCCAAACAATGTCCAGGATAACTGGTGTACAGAATGGATCAACATACCAACCGGTTAAGACCAATGTCGGCAGGACCGAATCTATTCGGAATGATAAAAGGAACTAATAGTTTCAAGAAGCAAGATATTACCACTTATTTATAACAAGAAAAAATGACATAACCACCTTTGATTAGGACATCATATATAAAGTAAGAAACACTTTTAATATGTGCGGTGTCAATTCGATGCCACGGTTATGCGTTGGTGTCGGCCACAATAATTTAATAATTAAGGAATAGATGACCATTTTGTAAAGAAAATTTGTTCAGTGAAAGCGACTTTAGGAAGAAATAACATATGCTATTATACTGACAGACGAAGCCAGACTAGAATGATCCACAGACCACACGATCATAAGGATCTCAAAATATCATTATTTTGTAACTTTCTTTATTTGCATCAAAGAGTATTCAATGACAACTAAGCTTTGCTGTCATTAATATATATACAATGTTTGATTGGTTAGCTTGTTAACTTAACATTAATTTTCGCTACAAAATACGGAAGTTGAAATGAAGCCAAAACAAGTCGGGATAGGTCATACGTCAACAACCACAATTTAAACATTCTTCAAAGTTTGTAGTTCTTTTATTTATTTTTGGATAAAAGAATGCTTAATTATACCGGTTATTGAAACGCGGACCGACCAATAGGTTTATATTCAAACTATATACGATATCCAAACCAGCGATGCATCTACATTGATGATGCAAAATACGATACAGTGAATACAAACTGAGAAATGAACACACAGAGTGCAAGCATGGACTTGGCACGTGAGAGGACGGCCGGATAATGTGTTGACAGACCTGAAGGCATGTGACTGGTCAACGTGTCTTGTTACTGTTGCTAGAAGGTGTGAAGCCATACCTCTCGCCGAACTCCACGGCGGCGATTGTCCCGGCCCACATTCCCATTCCGACAATAAAATGGTTTTTGAATAGTATTATGGTTTCAAAACATATATAAAATGCGTTGTGCTTGGGCTACGTGTACCTCTTGGTACGCTATTTAACTTCCTGACAAGTGCCATGAAATTTAGTAGTCTAACGACAAACAATTGTTTTTTTGTCAACAGATAAAAGAATTCGTAGAATATGTTTTTTCTTGATTTTAACATTGGATATTTTCAATGTGACATTTTGTATAATTGGTGTAGAATTTAATTACCGATTTCTTTCAAGAAAGAATAAGAGCTCTACATTAATAGGATAAATATATAGTATCACCGGGCTGGAAACCTAGTTAAATCAACTAAAGGCCACATTTCAGCAACTTTTAGCTAGCGTAATGGGTTTATCAATTTAAATCGACGTCAAAACGTAGTTGAAGTTATTTTCGTGCACGTATCTATATCCCACATCACCTTCAATTTATATAAATGATAAAAAAAAAATTCCTATAAGTTTGTCTTGGGTGCCCAGGAAATTAGTTTATACACATGACACGGTAACCTCAAATTGATAGTCTGACTCTTTCCTAATACTTATAAGAAATTTTTATTTAAATATCAATATTTTTTTTTTATCAATGAACATGATATACTGGTTTTATCATTTGTTTTTATTCAAACATGGGGTAAAAGTAAGAATATGAGAAAGAAACAGTATATTAGAGCCAATAGGTTTCAGGAAATAATTAATTTAAGAGTTATTATTCACTTAATCTGTTTGAAGTAAATTGTAAGATACCCTCTTTTACTCCCAAAAGAAAAAAAGAAACAAATAAATCATTTTTGATCAAAAAAAAAAATCATTAAGGTTTGAAAAAATGAAAAAAAAATATCCCTAAAGAAAAAGGCCATACAGAGTGGACACCACGTGGCGTGGCTCATACAGTTCTCTAAAGTCAGGTCTATATATAACCAGACCATACAAGGAGATTCAAGAGTCCAGAATCATCAAGAGAAGTTCTATTATAATTTAGCTTTTAAACATAAACATTTTCTTACAAACTCAAAGAGCTTGAAAAATGAGTACAGCTACTTTCGTAGAAATCCTTCTGGCTATCCTCTTGCCTCCTCTCGGCGTCTTTCTCAAATTTGGCTTAAAGGTATATTTTATCTTCAATCGACGACTACTGTGTTATGTTCAATCATATAAAACTCGTATTTTAAATTTTGAGGATTTTATTAAATTTTCTGTTCGCAGGTTGAGTTTTGGATATGTTTGATATTGACGCTGTTTGGTTATCTTCCCGGGATCCTTTACGCTCTTTATATCATCACCAAGGACTGATTTTCATATCTCATCTGTTCTTTCCTCTCGGTCTCCTTGTAAGTTTTCTACGATCTCTCTCACTCGATATAGATTAATTATTATATAAACATACATGCGTATGTGATGGCTATAAAACGAGATTTACATAAATCATTTTTGATTTAGTGGACTTAGTTAGGTATATGGTGAACCACGTTTTCTAAGTTATAAAGACTCCCTAACCCCGATAAGAAATTAGTGAGATATTGTTACGTATCATTTTCGCAAAACCAACGAATAATAGCATCTTTTTTTTTTGGCATCAAAAGCTCCATAATCTTATTATTAAGAGGATTCCAACCAACGAATAATAGCATCTTTTTTTTCTTTTGTTAAATATTTTCCATGTTCCATTTGAGTTTTTTTATTACTATAAGGAATTTACTGACCAAAATTTAATTTTACATTGGTATTGTATAGGAGGAAACAGCTGTTCGTCGTCGTGATCTCCCATTGGGACTGCTTCATCATTTGTTTTATCTGTTCTGAGTAATTAATTGTCATTGTTGTATTTGTATTATTATATACTTTATGCTGATATATATGAAGAAGAATTCGTTGGTTTATGTGAGTAACTTGTTTATTTCCGTGGTAAAAATGTAGTAGAGTAGGTTTGAATTTTGGACCACCACAAAAAGAAAAATTAAACCCTGCTTTATATAACTCCATTGTCACACTCACATGGTTCATCTCATCAAAAGCAAATTTGTATCATAGTTGGTAAATTCACGTGGTCCATGAGAAATACAACACAATCATCACCCCCACCAGTTGTGAGCAACCCCACATGAACACGGTTTCCGTGACGCGCTAGGCAAACTATTCTTTCGTTTTTGGCACTCCTAGTGCTAATTAGTAATTTGGGAGTATTAGGTTATATCTCGTTAAATCCCTTTCGCCCTTGCTAAATCAAAATGAAATAATTCCTCATTTAGCTTAAAGAAAAAGGAAGACGTATACAAACAAAAAAGGTAAGCACCACGTTGCTCATAAATATCTCTATATAGTGTGAGATACATGAAGGAAGAGTAAAGAAGAAAACACAAACACGCACACTCTGAAGCTTCAATAACTTTCTCAATAACTTCTTAAAGCTTAAGAAAAATGGGAACAGCTACTTTCATAGATATTCTTCTCGCTATCCTCTTGCCTCCTCTTGGTGTCTTTCTTAGATATGGTTGCGAGGTAATTACTTTAATTTTTTAAAAAAAATTCTTATAAAACGGATTTTACTAGTTACAATATCTTCAACATGGAGTTATTTTTCAAATATATAAATTCACAAACATAAAAATTGGAATCTTATTGCAGGTTGAATTTTGGATATGTTTGGTTTTGACGCTTTTTGGGTATCTTCCTGGGATCCTCTACGCTCTTTATGTCCTCACCAAATAAATTACCATCTATCATCTCTTCTTTTCATTTCATCTCCTTGTAAGCTTTTTCTCTGTACTCTCTCTCTGTCCATGAATACATGAGTAACATGACCATGAAACAAGATTTAAGAAGTCATCTTTTGATATAGTTTGTATTGGTAATTTTTCATTGGATTATCAAGTATATGTTAGGTGGTGAACCTATCTAACAATATATTGCTATGAAAATGATAATTTCAAGGTAATTTAGGTAAGGTATTGTTAATAGTATTCACTTACTAGTGCTTTCGATAAAAACTAAAGTTAACTGTAATGATAAATTAGAAATATCTATCTTAAAATATATTTTTCGGAATTTTCAATATTTTGTTCATTCACAAATATTACAAGTACAATAATTTTTCTGACAAGTTTTCATGTGTTGTTATTATGCAGGAACAGCTGTTTCGTCGTGTTTTCACATCTTTGTGTGACTAGGATTCATCGTTTCTTCAGTCAGGGTTTTATCATTGTTGTGTGTTGCATAGTTTTTGTTGATATATATAAAGAAGAGATCCTTCGTTTTGTGTGAAGAACTTGTTTATTCAAGTTTTTCAAATATATAAATAGTTTTTTCTATCGTTTTTTTGTAACAAGTATTTTCTCGTTTCAATAAACAAATGCAACATTGATAAAGCATGAAATCATATTTAATGAAATCAAAGGCAATGTCATGCAATGAGAACTAGCTACAATACATATAAGGGTTCCCTACATATAATTGGTGAAGCTCACACAAATATATAAATAGTTCCCAAGCATAAAACAACAACATCATGACGTTATGTATCTTTTTTTTTTAAGAATAGGAAATTCTATGCCGAAGCCCCCCGTACATTCCATATAACGAAGCACAAACCATGTTAAATTAATTCTACTTAGGAGAATTGATCTTTCCCACCGAGAATTGAACTTGCGATCCTTGAGACGTTATGGGTAAGGTTGCTATCTCTCATTTGTCCAAGCAATCAAATTAAGTCAAGCTTCCAAAAACATTATGGGTAGTAGTTCTCTCTTCCCTTTGAGCAATGAGCAAAACTCAACACTCTGGTCTAATGAGAGCTTAAGACAAATACCCCCTCCAATATTGCTTACTCTTTGAACTACCATTCTCATTGACTCATCGGGGTAGGAGTTTGGCTCGTCTGCTATATCACCCATATCATCTAATTACACTTAGTCCATCCTCTGACCAACACCCCATCTAATTACACTTAATTAGTCCATCCTCTGACGAACGGGGTGTCCAACGTTACAGTCCATCCCTCTGTTGTCTAGAATCACCACTACCTGCTTCTGTGACCAATCGGAGTTGGAAATACATTCCTTAATATCGTAACCAGCACGGTTTAACATTTTCGTAGCTTCTACTAACATCATGATCAAAGACAAATTCATTACGAATACGAGTCTTCCACAACCTTTAGAAGATCTAATACGAGTTTGTATGTATCATCAGACTTACAAAAATTACTCGCATCTCCCATTCATTACTGAATGGTTTCTCATTCATAGATTATAATTGTTAATTGACGGTATTTCATAATATTTAGTGGATTTTGTAATGTTTAAAAAAATTGAGTGGACTTGCTAGCTGGTCGAGCCTACTTGATCGGAACCGCTATTTGTATCAAACAGTTATCCATATAGACCAAACTAAAACGAATGTGAAAATAGATGCATGATATTTAGCAAAAAAAAAAAAGAAGATGCAAGATCCAAATCAACTTTAATATATAATCCTACATATACAAATATAAAAAGCCATTCGCACATCGTATTTGCAAAGTTGCGTTTTCACTTTTCACATATAACGTGTGGATAGACTCGCATTAGATTTTATAGATAAGCTTCAACACTTGTCATCTCATCATTTTATCAAAAATAAACAACTGTCTCACCAATATAATAGTTGTGACGTAGCATGAGTAAGCACTAATTACACCCACAAAATGAGTAAGCACTAATTAATTGGTATAATTAAGTAATTATTTTTACTCAATTAATCCTTAACAATTTGAAGCTAAAATTAGCATTTCTAGCTACAAAATGAGTAAGCACTAATAGTTGTGACTATATACAGCCTGTCAAATCATCACCACTATTAACATAAATCTTTTTACCATATAGAAAACGTCATTATATATACATCTGTATAAACTGTAAAAACATAAACAAATAAACTATTGTAGTCATGACAAGGAAGAAGACAAATCTTGCTTACATTTCCAATGTCTCGGCGAGAAAAAGAACACTGAATCTTAGGAAGAAAGGACTTCTGAAGAAACTTGATGAAATCAAGACTCTCTGCGATGTGGATGCATGTGCGGTCATCTACAGTCCATACAACTCAACACCAGAGGTGTGGCCATCAAACTCGGAGGTGCAAAAGGTTATGGAGAAGTTCGAAAACTTGCCAGAGGAGAAGCAGACAAAGAAATCGTTTAACCACGAAGAGTTTCTCAATCAGACAATCACAAAAGTCCAAAATCAGGTTAAAAAATTAATTGAAGGTAATAATGATAAACTCATGGAGGAGCTCATGTTCTCTTGTCTTAATGGGAACATGGGAGATTTGGCTATAGACGATAGTAATCGTGGTAACTTGTGTGAGTTTATTGATGGACATCTCAAGAAACTTTATCATCATAAAAACGTAATCCTAAAAAATACGCATCTTGAGACCGGTGAATCTTCCTCAATGGCTATGGCCATGGGCATGCCACCAGTCGCTATGGCTGAAGCGGGTTCTTCTTTCTTCAACTCTCCTCAACAAACCAATGAGTCTCAGCCTCTAGTCACTTCAAACCAGGGACAAGAACATATTAGTTCTCATGGAAACCAGTTTCTGAATGTCCCAACCAATTTTCCTCAACAACCCAATGAAGTGCAGTGTGCAGTCTCTTCAAACCAGGGGCTGGAACATGTTCCTTCACTTAAAAACAACTTTATGTGTGCACCAATCTTCAATTCTCCTCTACTAACCAACGAGTCGCAACCTCTGGTTACTTCAAACCATGGACCAGAACATATTTGTTCTCATGGAAGCCAGTTTCCGAATGTCCCAACTTTCAACTTTTCTCAACAAACCAACGAACTACGTCATACAATCTCTCCAAACCAGGGGCTGGAACATGTTCATTCTCTTGGAAACAACTTTATGAATGCACCAACCTTCAATTCTCCTCAACTAACCAACGAGATGCAGCAGCCCATAATCTTTTCGAACCAGGGAGCCAACCATGTTGATTCTCTTGCAAGTAATCTCCTCCCAGTTAGCAACCATGGAGTTAATACTCAAGTTATGAATCAGGTTTGTGTTTGTGATTAACATACATGTATTTCAAACCATAATCAATATCAGCAGCTACATGTCAATATGTTTTAGGACGAAGTTTACTATCCACTAAATCAGCAAGATTGGTACGTTAAGGAGATGATGGAACAATCTGAGCCAACATGCTTTCCTTGGATGGAAGAAAATCATCATTACAATCACCGCCAGTTCTAAAGCATCTTCGTCGATCCGGTGGACGTAATGCCAACAATATTCCTATGTTATCTTATCCTTTTAGTTTTGTCAACTTTAAGTTTTCTAAGTTATGTCTTATCTATCATGTCTGAACTGTTAGTGCCAAAATATGAATTCAGATTAAAACTCTAGAGTCATTCTATGTTATTTATCTTGGGCAGCAAGTTGGCAAAACTATGGGCATTGTTTGCCTTTTTATCTTGTTATATCATCATTATGTGGTGGAGTTTCAATTCCTTTTGATCTAATGAATGAATGAGTTTGACCCCAACAAATTTCAGTCAAGTTAAATCTTCAACCCAAAATTATGTGGCAAATTCTTCTCATAGATACTGGATTCCGAAATAAGAATTTTTTATATGGAAACATATATCTATATATATATATATATATACTGTATGGATTTTATTCAGATAAGAAAATTATTGGTCTATTTAAATAAAACGCTGCAATTCTTAACTTTATCAATATTAATTATTAGCTAGAGCAAGTGAAATTATTGAAAATGGATTTCATTCCTGCCACAAGACTTATCTTATTACAGATATAACTAAGAAAATATTGATTTGAAAAACAGAGGAAATATCTCGATCAATATCAGTATAAATAAAATATGAAAGCAGCAAAAACAAAATCGACATAGAGAATCAATATACGTACAAGATCTAAGAGACTAAGGGGTGATTGGTTAGACTTTATCTTCATACTTTAGCTTTATTTATTTTTAAATCACTAAATTTTACCAATTATGCTGTAGCTTTACTTTTAAAAATTAAAGTCTACATCAAGTTTTTATTTAGTTTTACCAATCATGCTTTAGCTTTATTTCTAAAGCAACAGCAAAAAAAAGTAAAGCAAAATTTTTTTTTATGTATTTTAAGCAAAAATACTACATCATCTTTTTATAGGCTGTAGAATCTGTAAAATGAAAAAAAAGTATCTATAATATCAAATAAATTATATAATCATAATAAAAACTTTTATAAGTATTTTAATTTTTAATTTGAGTGTTTTTTAATTATTAAGATATTTAAATAATATAAATATTACTTACATATCACATTTTAAATTACAATAAATTTTGATAATTTATAAAAAAATATTAATATAAATTATTTTAATTCATATAAAATAATAATTTTATATATACAACATATATTTCATATATTTTATTTTAAAATATCTACAATCTATAACTTACAGCTACAACAAATTTAACTATATCAAAAGTCTCTGCAGAAAAAGTCTACAGTAACAACTTTACAGCTACAACCAATTTATTTACAGCTAAACATCTACAGCTAAATTTTTAAAACCACAGTCGAACCAATCATCACCTAAGACTAGTTATACATATATACAAATACGAAAGCTGTCTCTAAGGCTTATTGGGTATTAGGGTATTTTGACATCTACATCAGGAATCTCTCATAGAGTATCTAAAGCCTTCAAATAATTAAAAATACAAAAAGAGAATACAGTGAAAAAGCATTTCTTTGTAAAGAAACTCACTACTTTTCATTCAAAGAAAAGAAACTGACTACTATTCTTTAAATATTCATTTTTGTTGTCGATAAATGATTGACTTAATTTATTTTTGTTATTTAAAAAATAAAACATATAAATAATTAATAATAAATATATTGGTGAGATACTCTACTTGGTATCTTATTACTAATTATGCATTTACTCCTCTTTCCACTCCTTCATAGTCATCTTGTTGCATTTGAAATGGGTTCCTCATATTTTTCAAATACTAATGTTATTAAACTCTCTTCGGCTAGTGAATGAGTTAGGCCTCAAAACCATGATCTTTTCCTGTCGGAAACTAGATAACATTATTTTTTTTGGAAATAATTTATGCCCTACTGCAAATGACCAACAAGATTACTATTGTATGATAATTCCGCTTGGTGTTTACGATCAGCATCAAATTTTAAATTTTGATCACAATAATATCAGCAAATGTTTGGAAAATGCCTAATTAATCAGACGATGAGCCGTCTCACCAAATGCATTTTCCTATTTTAAATGACAACTACCGTTACTTCCATCGGTCTTTAATACATCACACTGGTCAACGACGACATTTGTTGTGATGAATACTTTTTTTTTTTTTTTTTTTGAACACCAAATGCTTATATTAAACTAAACGCCCCATGGGCTAAGTCGATTACAACCGGAGTGATCCTCGACGGTAAACAGATAAACGGAAACAATTAAAACATAGCGAAGGATAGATGTGGCTAAGGAGAGAAGAGACCCATAGAGAAGCTTCACTTGTAATCCTAAAGCCTGCATTCGAAAGAACGCAAAAAAGTCGAAATCGACGTTGAAGAACCCAACCAACGGGTTTTGATAACAAGAAGTCTGAGAACCTCCGTAGACGATTGCAGCTCCGAGGAAAGGGTCGCACTGTGAAGAATCCAACCAACGGGTTTTGACTACGGGTCTCCTCCGACGCAAGCCACCACCACCACTCCCCACATAGTCGTGATGCTCTTTACTCTCCGGTTGGAGATGGTTTCTACTATCTCCGATGAATCTTTTGCGTCCGGTCCGCGACTGTTACCTGGTCCCATCAAGCCCTTTGTTCGCCTCCAACCTCGATGTCGCACCTCCTTCAACACCGCCGAGACTCTACAGGGCTCCAACCATCTTTTGGACTTTGGTTTGTTCGCAGAATCTTCCGTTGAGAAGTTTTCGTTCAAAGTGACGACCCCTCCAAAGATTGGTTTCAGATTTGATATGTTTCTAGTCAACTGCCGCAGCGTCTCAGTTATCTATTGTGTAAGAGTGTGGATTCGCCTGATTTTCTCGCTACTATGTCACTGCTGCGTTTCCATCACATTACGCCGTCTCAAGCATCGACGGTTCTTCACAGAGGTGACTTCTCACCCCTTTCCTCACTTCCGATACTATTGTGCAAGAGTGTGGATGCGCCAGATCTTCACGCTACTATGTCTCCGCTGCGCCTCTATCACAATACGCCGTCTCAAGCATCGACGGTTCTTCACAGATTCGGTTCTACAATCCCCTTCCTTTTCCCTCATCGCAAGAGCTACCGTGCAAGAGTGTGGTTTCGCTAGTTCTGATTGCTACAATAACATCGCTGCGTCTCCATTACATTATGCCGTCTCAAGCATCGACGGTTCTTCACAGTTGTGATGAATACTAATTTGCGGAAATAAGGGTTTGATCATGCGTGTTTATTATGATGCTTTTGTTTGTGTATATTTTAAATCTCTCTCCTTTGCATATAGAAAATATCAATTTTGCATTGCAATGTTTAAGTATAAAGCTTCAGTTTCATCCGTATTATATATTTTAGAATTACTGAAGAAGAAGCTTACAATCAAAATAGTGGGTAAAAACAATGATGGAGTATATATATAACCTTTTTTTTTGGTTGTTCAAAAAAAAAAGGAGTATATATTTTTCTTTTTGCATATACATATGTAAACCTAAATCTCTAGGGATTTAAGATTTATGCTCGAGCTCTTGGAATTTCCTCAAGAGCTAATCGACCAACGTTAGTTTGTTTTATTCTTTAGTTTCTATTTTTGTTTTTGCTCCTCGTAATTTTATTGGGGTGCGGATTGATCCTTGGGTTGAACACATTTAAGAGTGGACTAGAGATGCATGTTGTGTGCAAATAGATGGTATGCATTACTCTCATATTATTCATTCAATACAGACCGATGAGAAGTTATTACTTAGGAGTCTAAGATTCAACATGATTTTGACTTTATTTATTTATCTTGTCGGCAAAATTAGGGAAGATTTTATAAACCAAAATTATATTTTTCTTTGGTAGGATTATGTTTGTAGGTATGTCGTTTTTTATAAACAAAAATTATATACATCAAAAATTATATACATCAAATAAGTGTAGAGCTGCATTGTTAGTCTTTCTCTTTTTTTGTTTGCTTTCTATTGTGAGTGATTTTTTATATATTTGTGGTGATCGAATCTCGTAGACTGAAACACTCACGAATCATTAGTTATATAGGTAATACTATGAGATCACTCGACTTTGGAACCTTTTTCAAAAACACCACTAGACATGGAACCATATAATAAAGTTTAAGGGAATATTGTGGTTAATAATTGGCAGTAAAAGTAAGAGTGTACGTATGAACCAACATAAAGGCTCAAAGCGAAGCAAAAGAGAAGGAGAGGAATCAAAGTACTCTTAAAATGTACCTTTTGTACAAAAAGACTGCAGCATTATGTGAGGGCTAGACCTTAACAGGGACCTCCTCTCCATGCAAATAATATCAATCATATAAAGTTATAGATTCTACAGGCTGGCTTCAAATCTTTGTTTTTTGTTATTTAATCTTAAATGGATCTCAGTATATGATCGATCTTCTACGCCCAAAAAAGCAAGTACTCATACTTGTAAACCAAAGCGATAGCCATGTCATAATTCATGGCTTTCCAAATTGAATTAATGGCTAGGTCTAAACTTTGATTAGATTATGTTCTAACTTAGTCAATGTGAGATTCACAACAAGCTACATTCTGATCAATTTGAGTGTTTTGGAGAGTCACTAAATCGTGTTATTCCATATCATTCTTGGTGAAGATGAAATGTACATATGCTGGTGATAAGTTCTATATACTCTTAAAAGTTAAACAAACTTTGTTGTTTATGAGAATTTTATAGTTTTGTTCCCTTCTCTTCATCTTTATATGATTATGGCGAGGAAACTATACAAATTGTCGAAATGTTATATGGAATATACTTAGTAAACGTACACAACCAAAAACAGTCGATGTGATTTAAGTTGAATTATTTAACTAGCTAGACGATGAAAGCAATTAAGGAAAAAAAGAATGAGAAGCTAGAAGAAGAGAACTGTTAAGAAACATCGATTATTAACAACAATTACGACACAATCAATAAACTCCCATAAAGACACATCAAATAAATAAAAATCAATTTACATATAATCAAATTATTTATCATGCCTTCTCGGATTGGTAAGGAGAGATAGTTTGGCGCTCAGACTCAGAGACACGAGTTGCATGGAACTTGGCGATAAAGGCAGAAGCCTTACGGTCGATACCTGGCTCAGCCACGCAATAACGTCTGTCTTCGTCACTAGCCAATGCTTTGCGAGTGTAAACGCTGTCGTCCCAAGAGGCGTCTGCTTCCACTCTGTGAGATTTTCGTGGCTTAAAGAAGCTGAAGAGAGAGAACCTCTTGCTACTGTGTGGTATGTTTCCTCCCATTAGTACTTGTTCTTGATTGTTGTTGGTTTTGGAATAGAACAAGAAGAGACACGAAAGAGACGAGAGAGGTTTTAAATTAGAGGTTGTGTTTAATGTGTTGATGATTTAAGTTGAGATATGGGTTTGCGGATGTATTTATAAGGACTGGCTCATCAAAACATTAACGAGCGAACCAATAATATAACAGTTAATTTATTCTTTTATAATAATTCTTTTTTTAATTTCTTTCACTATTATGAAAATCAAACATACCCATTCTTTCTTTTTCTTTTCTTTTCCCGTCAATCTTAGCAACTCTTGCCTAACTAAGACCACGTTCATTTTTCCAAGAAAATTTTCATTTTACTATCTAATTGAATCCTGAAATAGAAGTCTAGACCTAAGTACTTTTCTGACCAAAGAATTATGAGCGGTCAATAATACTTTAGAATGGGAGAATACACGTTATGATCGGAAGATCATTCTATTTTTGAACCCTAACGTCCGAAAGATAATTCTCCAAACACTTAACTGTGTCCACGCCACTTTGCATGCAAAAACATTTCACCAAAGAACCAAAATCTTCCAAGTATTAATATACATTGTCAACCAAATCAATTGTTTTGCACTGAGTCTCTCGTAGTTTATTTTTTTCAGTGAGCTTTCCAAAACCTTAGTGGGGTATATAATAGTTTTTTTTTTGTAACTGATTATATATATATAATAGTTATGTGCAATTTTTTTCATACATTTGTATATTCCGAATTATTTTATTTTTGTAGGAAATCAAATCAATTAACAATCGTGTGTATATAAATTGTTATGTGTAAATAATGTGTCCGAATTTCAACATGACCAACGACAAGAACCCCAATACATCTGTAGAGTATGATTTAAATGACTTTGAACTCAAGTATCATTTTGAAATACTACAGTGATTGCATATATTACGTTAAAATAAAAATATTATGTAGATTTAAGTATCAAAGTCTATAATTTGGTGGGATGCAATATTATTATATAGCTTAAACAAAAAAAAAAAACAAAAAAGTAGAGAAGAGAAGAGCACACAGTCAAAAGAGAAGTAAAAAAGAATCTTTCTGGAGAATTAAATGATTTTATTACGACAATAAGAGTTCTTTTCTTTTTGATATAAGATTTTACAATAAGAGTTCTTCCTTCTTGTGGAGGAATATATCCAACCACTATAACTTGAAGCGCTATATAAATAATCACTAATTAATACATACATTATGGCACTTTTCACAAGAAAATATCCTAATCTTCTTTGGTAATCTTTCACCTATACACTGTATTTATTTAGCTGTAAACAGAGCTTAAGTACTCCTCCTCCATCCGAATTCATCTCCCAGTTTGACCAGGAAATTAAAACGGAACATATCTCTTTATTTGGAAGTTGGTTTACTGGTCTCGAATCTGGTAATAGGAATATAAGACGGGTCGTAACTTGTAAGTTACTAGAAGATCTAGAAGAACCGGAAGATTTAGAAGATAACATTACATCTATCTATCTTATTAAAACTCAAGTACAAATTAGGTTTGTTTGGAAACATGTATAGTAATTTTTAGAAAATTTTTATTTAGAAACATAAATTGTAGTTTAAAAAAAAATTTGTTTGAAAACATAGATTGCGCAGTTGAAAAAAAAAGTTTGTTTGAAAACGTAGATTATAGTTTTAAAAAATAGGTTTGTTCGTAAACATTGATAGCAGTATATTAAGAGAAAAAAAAGTAATAGGCTTATATTTTTAAGAAAATTTGAAAGTCCATTATATTATAAGAAACTATCTATTTAGTATCTAATCCGGTTCGGTTTAGGTCCGTTTAGGTTTCGGGTTTCCGGAGTCAAAGATTTCAGCCTCATTCTAATATTTATAAATTTCAGTTCGGGTTCGCTTCAGATTTTTGCGGGTTTGGTTCGAGTTCGGATAATCCATTTAAATTACTTTTACAATTTTAAAATTTATTATATATTTATATACTTTAAATTTCTCAAAAACTATAAACAAAATAATATATTAAATATAAATTTGAATAACATATGTCAAAATACATAAACTTAACATATAAATTATTTTAGTTCAAATATTTGGATAGAGAATCAATAATTATTTTAAGTATTTTTGGTGTTTTAAGTATACTTTTAATATTTTATATATTTACTATTGATTGTTTGTATATATTTTTAAGTATTTAAACCAGCTTAAAAGTATCAGATATATTCTAGATATTTTTATACATTAAATCTAAAAATAATTAATATATATAAGTATATAAATCTATTTCGGATACACTCGGGTACCCAGAATACTTCGGTTCAGATCAGATTTGATTTCGGTTCTCCAAAAACAAAATTTTGAATAATTCAGATATTTAATCAATTTCGGTTTGGGTTTGATACTACTTTTTCAGATCAAGATCGTTTCGGTTTTTCAGATTCGAGTATTTTACCTAGCCCTTATATTATTGACATGAAAAACAAATATAAACATATTTTTGAAAAATATATCCGCACGGATCAAAGTCTAGTTAGTATTATTGGTAAAGATTAAAGAATGATATACTTAATATGATTTTGTTAGCATTAAAAAAGATTAACTCTTGTATAACAAAGGGTTTACATTATTTTAGTATGGGATGATTTTGGTATTTCATTTCTTGTAATAACAATTAAATCGTAATCGCTTAAATAGGGCAAAGAAAAGAGAATGATGCAGTAAACTAGTCTCACATTGTAACTACGTTGTTATGAACTTTTAACAAAAAATGTAGAAAAGGAGAAAAATAGCACTCAAATTTATCTGATTGGCTGATGATGATGGTGACGAGTAATTAAAAAAAAGAAATAAATTATTAATTTTAATAGCACAAACACGTGAATAATTCAATATCTTTACTGAATTTTATATATAATTAAGAATGAATTTTATTTTAATAGTATAAAGTTTATATGTTATATGTTACATTAAATAATTGATTATAAAATAATATAAGAGAATTATTAAAAATAAGATTATTCTTATATATATTTATATATATTATGTTGCTATCTGAATATAATATTTTATTATAAAAGTTAAAAAAGTTAAGATAAAAAATAATTGATAATTAAATATTAGTCAAGCAAATAAATTATATAAAAATATTTTTTAAACTATTTCTAAGATATGAGTGTTTTAAAAAAAAAATTAACACAATAGTAAGTATATATTTTAATAAAACAATATTTGACATATATAAATATTTTGATGTTTGATTTAACTATTTAAAACCATAAATAATAACTTATTATGTTAGTTTTAGATTAATAAAACATAAACTAATAAGTATTTATAAGAAGTTTATGTTCGTATGTAGAGGCAAAATACCTAGTGACTAATATTTGATGTTATACATGTTTGAAACCAACTTTTTTTTAACTAAACCGACTGAATTTATGTTTCAGAGTAAAACAAATTTTTTTTTATGTTATGCTTTTAATTTATATATATTTTGGGGTATCTCTTATAATTTTTATTGGCTTAAAATTATGAAAAAAAGATAAACACAAAAAATTATGTAAATTTAATTTATTTTATTAAGATGTACGAAAAATCTAAAATATATAACTTTAAGGAACGGAGAGAGAGTAATGTTTTCCCGTATTTTCATGTTTTAATAATTTTACAATTTTGATCAAGTTTACAATAAGATTTTCCAAATTGGATAACCAATAGAACTCAACTACGTACACTTATTTATTGACAATAAAAAAATAAATGCCAAAAAAAAAAAGACGAGGGTTGTTGTCAAGCTCTTCCCTCTTCTTCCTCGTGCAACTTCCGAGAATTCGATCATAAAAAAAAACTTCAATATCGGATTAGGGTTTCTAAAATCTCCGAAATTCTGAGGTAATTCAATCGCTCATTCTTATAAGCTTTTACACATATATCAAAACTATTGGTTTTAAGGTTCCAGCAGCCAAATTATTTGATTATCCCTAAGTTATGCGGATGTAATGTCAATTGTTAGTATTTATTTATTAAGATTAAGTCGCAGATTCTCTACCTGTACCCAGGAGCTTGAGATTACTAGGGTTAACGAATATTAGACCTTCTGGAATTTAGATTAAATCCTTTTTGCTTCATTCTCTGTAATATTATTACAGTTGGATGACTCTTATTGTCTCCATGAGTAGTGGCTTCAAGTTTCTGGAGCTAAATGCTTGGTTGGGGTTGGGTTAGAATCTGAAATCATTGATATGACATTGTTACAGTTTGATAGTTTTGTTTGTTAACTTGATTTATTGTCTGCAGGACATGTCAGGGAAACGAGTGATAGCAATATGTATGTCCGGAGGACAGTTTCTAACGGAGAAAAGCGGATCATTAACTTACAGAGGTGGCGATGCACACGCAATAGACATCGACGAAGATACGATGTTCAAAGACTTTATATCAGAGATTAGTGAGATGTTTAACTTTGACGCCACCAGCACAGTTTGTCTCAAATACTTTCTCCCTGATAACAAGAAGACTCTCATCTCCATCTCTAACGATAAAGACTTGAAACGTATGATCAAGTTCCACGAGAACTCTAACTCTGCTGATGTCTATCTCATACCCGAAGCTCCCGAGGCTAGCAGGTAAGCAAAAAAAAGCCTCGTCATTAGAGCCGGTTCTTAGATTTTTGAGGCTGTAGACGATTTAGTAACTGCGTCGATAAAAAAATAAATTAAATTTGGAAGTCTATGTCTATGTAATTTAACGAGTTTATTTTTCTTCTTACAGATCTAGCAGAACGACACTGTCCGAAGCGATTCCACCAGCTCCTCTAGACGACATGATAGATGACACAACAGTACCAGAAGATCATCTTCCCCTCTCAGTCTCAGATCCTACTGTTGTAACAATAGAGCAAGTGATGATCCAAGCTGCAGAAGATTCACAGATCGTTACAACTCCATCGATGATTCTCGACGTCAACAATCCCTCAGGAGACATCCTCACAAAGGCGAGAACGCAGCAGTGGCAGAACACAATCACAGGCCTCGGACAGAGGTTCAAAAACGTCGGCGAGTTCCGCGAATCGCTGCGAAAATACGCGATAGCGAACCAGTTCGGGTTCCGGTACAAGAAGAACGATAGCCACCGTGTAACAGTGAGATGCAAAGCGGAAGGCTGTCCCTGGAGGATCCACGCCTCGAGGCTATCGACAACTCAGCTGATATGCATCAAGAAGATGACCCCTTCGCATACCTGCGAAGGCGCGGGAGGCCTCAATGGTCTCCAGACGAGCAGGAGCTGGGTGGCCAGCATTATCAAGGAGAAGCTGAGAGTGTTTCCTAACTATAAACCGAAAGATATCGTCAGCGATATTAAAGAAGAGTATGGGATCCAGCTGAACTACTTTCAAGCTTGGCGCGGGAAAGAGATTGCGAGAGAGCAGCTCCAAGGATCGTACAAGGACGGTTACAAGCAGCTTCCGGTGTACTGCGAGAAGATAATCGAAACTAATCCAGGCAGCATTGTTACATTCGCAACCAAGGAGGACTCGAGCTTCCACCGCGTTTTCGTGTCGTTCCACGCCTCGGTTTACGGTTTTGTAGAAGGTTGTAGACCGTTGGTGTTTCTTGATAGTATCCCCTTGAAGGCAAAGTATCAGGGGACTTTGTTGGCTGCGACTTCTGTCGACGGAGACGACGAAGTGTTTCCGCTAGCGTTTGCGGTTGTTGACGCGGAGAGTGAGGATAACTGGGAGTGGTTCTTGATTCAGCTGAGAACTGCAATCTCCACCTCCGCGGCTTGTCCGATCACTTTCGTGGCGGATAGGCTCAAGAATCTCCAGGAACTTATTCCTAAAGTATTTGTTAACTCGTTTCACGCTTACTGCTTAAGGTACTTAACCGAGGAGCTCATCAGAGACTTGAAAGGACCGTTCTCCCACGAGATCAAGAGGCTAATCGTCGATGAGTTTTACTCGGCGGCTTACGCGCCGAGACAGGACTCGTTTGAGGGGTATGTGGAGAAAATCAGAGGCCTTTCGCAGGACGCTTACAACTGGATTGTGCATAATAGCAAGCCTGATCACTGGGCTAATGCTTACTTTCCCGGTGCGAGGTACAACCACATGACATCAAACTCAGGTGAACCGTTCTTCACCTGGGCTTCAGAGGCCAACGAACTACCTATAACTCAAATGGTTGATCTGATCCGGGGAAAGATAATGGGAATGATTCATATGAGACGGATTAATGGAGATGAGGCTAATGGAAGAAGGTTGACTCCTTCCATGGAGATAAAGCTAGAGAAGGAGTGTTTAAAAGCGCAAGGCCTTAATGTAACGTCCTCATCCGCTGATAACGATTTGTTTCAAGTCCAGGGAGAGACGTATGAGGTGGTGAACATGGCGCAGTGTGAGTGTAGCTGCAAAGGTTGGCAGTTAACGGGGTTACCGTGTCACCACGCGGTTGCTGTTATAAGCTGTAGTGGACGTAGTGTTTATGACTTTTGTTCTAGATATTACAGTGTTGACAACTATAGGTTGACGTATGCTATGTCGATAAGTCCGGTTCCTTTGTTGGATGGAGAGATGTGTAGAGAGAGCTCAGGGGGTGATGTTATGAAGGTTACACCACCACCGACACGGCGGCCTCCGGGGAGGCCACCGAAGAAGAAGACATCTGGTGAAGAGGTGATGAAGCGGCAGCTGCAATGTAGTAAGTGCAAGGGGCTTGGTCATAACAAATCAACTTGTAAAGTATATCCTCCTCTTGAATGCTAGTTTTTTTTTTTTAACTTTCTTCAACTTTTTTACATTTAACAATTCTTTATATGATTTTAGTTTAATTCATTGCTAAAGTTATTACTTATGAACTTGTATCATCTATAAGATCATAGAAATACATGAAAAAATAACAATGAATTTATTTGTTGTTTTTTATAATAAAAAATATTTGTTGACTTTGATAAATATCATAACCCTCAGAATGATTCACTCTTTCCCTACTCACTACAAAGAATAAAGGGTTACAAAATCATCTTATTGAGATTGAATAACAGTAACAAAAACAGGAAGCAGATAGATAAGATATGAATTTCTCTGACTGTTCCCTCTGGTTTTCGTGTTCTGCAAGTAACAACGGATAGATTACAAGCCGAGCCAAGGACACTGGTCCCTAGCATGTTCAGGTACTAACTTAGCCACCATCTCCAGAGGCACACCTTGAAGCTCTGCTTTCACACAACACATTAATAAAGAACATGAGTCACTTGTGTATATGATGCTATTGATATGTGTCACTTGTATATAGTTCAACGTGCAAAAAAAAACCAAGAAAAAAAAAAGGAAGAATGTGGTTAGCACCATGAGGCTTGAAGTTGAATAGCGGTGGATATAAAATTCCATTGGGATCTCTAAGCTCGTCAAAGAAAGGATGGACCAATACATCAATCTACTTGGCAAGATCAAAGGTTCAACAAAATAGAAAATGTTTATACAGAAATGAAGGAAGGATGGTAAGAGAAGTTGCAAATACTCACAGCAGTGAAACGGAGATTGGGAGAGTACTGAAGAAGCCTTGAGACCAAATCAACAGCTTCTGGAGGCATCCCCTTGTGAAATACCTGAAACTCCAGTGAGGAATGTTAACGGCTAGTTAAAGAAGGCATTGAACTTTTTAAAGGTCAGGTTTACCTTATGCCATGGATGAGCTTTAATCTGAGGGAACTTAAAGTCAGTGTAATTGGGGTTCATGCATTTGATTTCCTCCCTTGTTGGTGTTCCCAAAACCTGTTCAGTTCATGAATACAGTCAAGTATATAATCATTACACAACACATAAAAGTGTAACTCTTAAAAAAAAACAAAAAAAAGGTGTAACTCTTTACACTATTAATAGAGGTATATTACCTTTATAATCTCTACAAGTTGATCAACGCGGCTCTCACCAGGGAACAATGGCTGGTATGAACAAAATAAAGATTAGTCAACAACTGAACTAGGATTCGAGATTCGAGATTCGAGTTCAATGCATAAAAAATATATTAAAATTTCTATTATATCCTTAATTAATACTATATTGTTTTATTTGGTTTGGTTAATTAATGAACTAAACGATAGGGAAAAATTGGAAAAACTATCAAACTTATATATTAAAAAATACAAAACCACACTTACAATTAAATAGATTTTAAAATCTACAGCAATATATAATATGAATTGGAGGGAGTATAACCTGTCCGAGAAGAAGCTCGGCAAGAACACATCCTGCAGACCAAACATCAATGGCTGTAGTATACTCAGTGGCTCCAAAAATAAGCTCAGGTGCTCTGTAATACCTTGAGCATATATATGAAATGTTTGGCTCTCCTTTAACCTGTTTCAAGAGTCATCAGTAATCAAATAAACAGATAAGCTCTTCTTCTTCAAGAGAGAGATTCATCAAACTCACCAATACTTTGGCACTTCCAAAATCACATAGCTTCACTTGATGAGTGTGTGGGTTAACCAACAAGTTCTGAGGCTTTATGTCGCGGTGGCACACACCAATACATCGGTGAATGTAAGATAAGGACCTGAATATCTGCACAAAACATAGAAAGACTTAGTGAAATTTCAAATAAGACAAGTTAAAAGGATTGCAATCTACCTGATACGTATAGACTTTCGCGTAAACAAGAGGCATTCGTTGGTTAAGATTGCTGTAATGATTGATAACGTGGTGTACTGTCTCTGGAACGTATTCAAGAGCCAAGTTGAGGTAAAGCTCGTCTTTATCGGTTGTTGAGAAGAAGCAGTGTTTCAAAGACACTACATTTGGATGGTCAAGTAGTCTCATTGTTTGAAGCTCACGGTTCTTGTACCTCCGATCTTGCAAGACTTTCTTTATCGCAACAGTTTCTCCTGTTTCTAAACATTTCGCCTGGGAAGAAGCAAAGACAATTAATGATCATGTCTCAGTGGCAAAGACACTTGGTTCTAAGAAAGAAGAGAAACCAATGTTAAAAATTTCACTAGGCCGCAGTTATGCGTTTTATATAGAATTATTGTTTGGACGGACTAGATCGATTTTTTTGAATTTATAAACCAATTTCTTAAAACATCGGTTTAGAAAAAACATTTTATTAAACCCGATTTGCCAATTAGGCAGCCGTCTATACCGTTTTTTAGAACATTGAGAGAATCTAAGACTCACTTGGAACACAACTCCAAAGGCTCCTTGTCCAACAGCTCGCTCTGCCATGTAACTGATTGTCTGAAGTTTAACATCCAAGAAAATGCTCTTAGAAATAAATCGTCTAATCAAATAGTTGAGGATTAAGAACGGTCACAAAACCTGATTTGGTTGGCCATTTCTTCCAGCTATTGTAGTTACTATATAACCAGTCTCAGTCACATTGCCATATACAATTGTATCTTCCATTTCCTGGTGAACATCAATCATGTCAGTCAACAAATACCATAAGAATACAATCTGAAACAGCATCAAAACTAAAGAAATAGAAAAAAGAGACATACTTTATCATCTTGAATTCTCATGTGAATCATCTCCTCATGTAACCTATCAACATCTGTAACGTTGCCAATAAATTCTCTAACCGCAGCACTAGGCTCCACGCCCACTGTAGCCATTCCAGGAACTATTCCTTTGTTACTCTTCAAATCTTTTTTTTTTAGCAAACTCTACAAATCTTAATCAGATCAACCCTGCAGCAATGAGCAAATGGTTGTTAACGATTTCAACATGGAAAGTTTATGATTTTTTGACAAGATATTGGAAACAATTAGCACCTAAAAGAAGGGTACAGAATCCTAATAAGGAAAATGGTACACATATACATACCAAAAAAAATAAAAAATTTCAATCAAACAAGAGAAATTGATACGTAGACAATCAAAAATCAAATCATACCAAAAAAAAAAGAAAGTCTTAATGATGAGGATGATGATGAATCTCTCTCTCCTTTGGTGTAATGAATAATAATGAATTGATTTGTTAGTATACAAATGAAGCTCTCTGTCTGATTTTGACGAGAGATGCCTATGCTATCATTTGGTGACAGTCATCTCGTAAAGTGAAATCCAAAAGATTATATAAGAAGATCTTTGAAGTTTGAAGTACATTGGGTTTAGTTTTTTTTCCTCCTTTTCGAGTTTGACCATTCAAACTTAATGCAACCTACTAAAAACCTTCATGATCCATCCTTTCTATTGTTTTTAAATATATTTAGGTTGTAACTGGTTAGACTGGCATACTACCAAAAAATAATCTCACAATAATGCGGGTTTTAATGTTAAGAACAATATTTTTATTAATTAATTCATTTTGTAAACAATTAGTGGCATATTAAATAAATTAATCTTACTGTACAACAATCTATTATTGGTCTTTTTTTAATAGGTCCATTCTCAGCACCATTTGTGTTCACACCTTTAAAAAAAAAAGAGGAGTCAAACTCCTATTGCCAAAGTAGCTTAAAGCTAAATTAACTATATTGTGATGACATTTCCGGCTAAGTATATATAGTTTTAAATTGGTTCTTAATTTAATCGAAGGACCGAATAATATAGTAATAATAAAAACAAGGTGGGAAATCTTGAAAATTTGGACAAAGCTGGGAGGTCGGATCGTTGAGAAAACTACAAAGTAGGAGTGATTTATGCATTTCTTGTTTATAATACACACACAATACAGTACATGCATACACACTGGATATGGGATTATGGATATATCGGACGTGTAGAGGCAAGAGATATATATATATATATATATATATATTTATTTATTTTATTTTTTTTAATAGGCAAAAGATATTTAACATGATTGAAGTGGGCTTTGCAAAAACAGTAATATTTTAAACAAATGGGCCAGCATTTTAAATTGAAGTGGGCTTTGCAAAAACAGTAATATTTAAAAAAAAATGGGCCGGAATTATGGTCCCGGCGGGGCTCGAACCCGCGACCTTCGGCTCATAAGACCAACGCTCTAACCAACTGAGCTACGGGACCTGTTTGCTTAAAATGCTACTCTTATTTTCTAAATAATATATTAGATAGAAATTTTTTATGTTAATGCAGTAGTGTTACATTTTGATGGAGCCATTTTAGACAAGACTAGACATATTGTCATGTTACGTTTGAATGGAGGCCATTTTAAACAAAGACTAGACATTGTAATGTTACGTTTGGATGGAGGCCATTCTAAACAAGGCTATACATACAAACACACACCTAGACCATTGTCTTAGATTTTCCTCAACTACATGTTATACTGAAAGAACTAGGTTAAGACCGCGCCTTGCGCGGGATGAACATTATATATATAAATTATTTTATATATTATATGTTTATAACATATTATGAAATAATAAATATATATTGAATAATTAAAAAGTCATTATCTACTACTTATATAATTAAATTGGTGCGAACATATAAATAAATTTAATAAATCAAAAAATATTTTTTCTATTTGATATGATATATAGTTAAATTTAAATGATAGTAACATATATATGGTATATGTTAATATTAATATTTATTAGATGATGCTTTTTGTTCATATTTTTTTATCATTTGTATCCGTTATTGCAAAAAGTTTAAATTAGTGATAACAAAATTTTCACTGTGAGAATAATGGTTTAAGTAATTTATAATATTTTAAAAATTAAGTTGTCAATATTTTTTTAAATTTTTTATCAAAAAATTGTTCAAAGTAAATTTCAAAATTACGATATTTATGTATTTTTATATAACATATAGTTTAATTTAAAATGATACATATATTTATATATTTTTTTTATTTTTGATACTTGTTAAATGAGACTTTCAACTTATATTATTTTTCAATTATTTGTATCATGTCATAACAAAAGTTTTAAATCATAGATCACAAAATTTGAATGTGAAACTTTTAACAGTTTTAGTAATTTATACTCGTTTTTAAAAATTCAAAATATAATATATAAATAATTTTTTTAATTTTTATTATCTGGTTACTATGATTGTTTAATTTATTTTAATAGCTTAAAATTAAACAAATATAATTATAATACACACATATTTTTATCAAATCTTTATTATTCAAAATCATTAATTATCATATATACTTTAGCCACATTAGGCAATTCCGTAATCTTATTTAAGGAAATAATGAATCATATTAATAATGTATTTATTGTGGTTTAATAAAAAGCTTATTATATATTTAAATGGACCAACCTATTTCTCTAAGGATTCTAAAAATCATTCTAGTGATGACACGTGGCTACAAAAAAATGTTGCAATGCTTCTCAAATAATATATAGGGGATTTCCTATCTCTTGGAGTCTTGGAGACTAGTACTAACAACGATCTTGAATCCTGAATTATCCCAGAACTTCTGTTTCTCCCAATATTTTTCATTACCTTGTTATTTTTCCGACACCAGATCTCTTATCTCGTTGATCTCTATGTGCCTTACCCCTTTCTGTTCCCCCTTCATCATACAACAAAAGAATTTTAAAAACCCTTTGATCCATGCAAACAAGAATGTCAAGAGTAATGAACTTAACACTTACCCTATTCAGCTTTCTTGTCTGGCTTCTAGTTTCTTGAAGACAGAACTCTAGCTTCAGTATCTTCTTCTTCAAATCTTGATCTGGTTTCTCTGTTTCTCCTGCTGTTGTTTTTAATCAAAGAATTGAAACTTCCATTGAGAATTTAACAGATGGATCAAGATCTTAAAATTTTGAAACTTTTATTGAAAATTCTAGTTGGGATTCACATGAGATTTAAGTTCATTAGTCTTATGTTTCCAGTTACCAGACATTAAGCTTATCTCAGCTTTGAGTTTTTTAACCTCTTCGTCTTTCACTTCAATTAGTCTATTAATTTGATCTCACAATAAATTTACTAGATTTGAAAGGTTTCTTATATTGAAAACTAGGGGTATTCTGGCGCTACGCGCCGGGTTCGTACGCTTTGTTGACTAATAAATTGTTAAGGATTTGTTGATCCATTTGGTATTGGTTAGTGATAGTACTATATTTGTCTGTTTTGTAGTTGTTCAGGCAAAAAAATGAATATTATTTTACATATATTAATGAAGTAAGAATATAATATATCGAGTTTATATAGCAGCACTAAATCGTATGTGATTTTATTATTTTGTGGAGATTAAATTTTAAGATTGTTTTTATATTCATTGTCTGTGATGTAATTTCTTAGTTGGAAGATTGTTTGAACATATATTTGTTTGGAAGTTAGATAGTTGGGATACGTTTAATTTCTTAAACCAAGAACAGAGACATCTATGAAGATTCGAAAATGCAAACTTAAATGGCTTTGGGTATTAGTTGTGAACATGTTGAGTTTCAGATTTTTGTATAGGTCCACAACCTCTTCAGCTTTCGTGATGTTACGTGCATCGGTGGTTTCAAATTTATATTATATCTTACTCCAATTGCAACGTTCGAGAAGGCTATGTTCGTCAAGAGAGCCCCGCATTTGTGTTATGTTATAAAAGCTTGATCATATCTCATATATATAAATTCTATTCTTGATCTATTTGGAGGTGGCACTTGGTAGTGGTAACGGCAGTTTTGGTTGGGTGTTGCAATATTCACACTTTTTCTCATCATGTAGCTGTGTGTAAGCATGAAATATCTAAATGCAGATTCAACAAATTATTAAGAAGGTTGAGAAAAAATATTTTGATCAGGAAAGACTTGTAGATTAGCTTCAAAAGCAAAACATTCATGGAAAAATACAAGTGCCTCATACTTGTTGACCTGAAATGATGAGAGGCATCTCAAAATGTAATGAAAGAAACAAAACAGGTTCTTGGGCGTTGTCTACTCCCTTCTAGCCTTCACCAAAATCTTGAATGTTTCTTAAACTCAAATGTTCCTTACTCTGAATCGTTTTCCATGCTCCCCATTGCCTAAAAGAAACTAAGTCTTCTCACATACTTAACTACGGAAAGCAAAAAGTAATCAGATACCTTCTTTGAATTATTCTTCTTACTTCATACCACTTTTTGCACAGATCTGATAACCAAGTCCCTAGACTCACCATATACATAAAACATTACATAACCATGAGATTTGCATAACAATGAGACGGTATTGAAGAACCAGAAGTGATGGAGGGGACTCACAAGAAAACTATTAAAAAAGGAGTAAAATCTATACAAAGATTGTTAACAGCAGAATAAGGATCCATTCTTCAAATTTCTAGAACTCAAATCCACCACTGTATTAGAAAAATACAGAGACGATTGCCAGTGACCAACATAACTTTTGGTTCTGACACGTAGCTTTTCAATTTGTCATGAAATACGTAAGCTAATCCGTCAAAAAGGATTACACATTCATACACATCCCTGCCAAGTCAACGAAAATAACATCCATGAAGAGATAAATAATGGACATAGTTTAAAACGATGACAGCCACTGAAGTTTCAACTTAGTGAGTACCTATCTATATGTAAAGTAAGTATAACATGCTGTGAGCCGTGTGTCCCATCGTTAATTGTTCTCCTGATAGCAGTTAGCTCACCAAGTATATCTTGAAAGTTTAAAAGTCCAGTTCCGTGAATACAGTGGAAACTTGATATATCGTGAGATATAGAAGATTTAAATCATACCTAGTAGATTTCTGTTGGTATTTGCCAAAGACAATATCTGGTCGTAGTTACAGAACCGAATACATGAGAACTAAGAAAAACAGAACTCAGTAAGAGAGCTTATGAATTGATTCCGAAATCAGACAAAACATGAATAGAGCTAAAAAAGAGAAGAAGAGTGGTGAGTTACCAAGAGACGGTCTATGTAATTGTTCAACTCAGCAACACAGTCTTCTTTATCCCATTGTCCTTTAACGAACTTCTGGGAGTACCACCTGCAGAATAAAAATAAAGGATGCAACTAAATGGTGTTGGAGAGATTTGTAGAGCAAAAAAAAAATATTTATCATAAAGGGAAGTACTTGAGACGAGAAGGAGGTTAACAATTGATAGTCCAGATACCTCACTAAAGAACAAAAGACCATAGCGGGAAACGGTGCTGACAAATCTCTGAAACTGGGATTCCACTTGTCTGCAAAGACAGAATATTAAGATAACATCATCCAATGATGGAGAGAACACGTACGGGGAAAGGGAAACAACCTTAGACATCCATTTAGTGACTTCTTTGACTCCACGGTGCTGATATAGAGGCAGAACATAAATCTCTATACCGTTACAAGTATTGAATACAGCAGCTTCCTCAAGATGATTCAAACTGTATAACTCGGTGATAGCTCGTGGCCATTCAGCTTCGGGAAAAGAAAGCTTCTCACGCATCTCAACAGGTGTTGTGTGAATGTTAAGGCCAATCACCACAATGCTGCTTCTTTCGTGTATACTGGTATATACACTGGTAATAATCAATCAGAGTTCAAAGCAGAACTTAATACCTTGAAGAAGTATACAATCTCTGTTATAGAAAGCATATGCAATCAAACTTGAATCAAAACTTCGAATAGCTTTTAAAACTTCCAACTTAAAAGAAACCCAAAGAGGCAGAGACACGTATGGTCAATAGCAGAGGTCTTGAGCTGCTCCAGAGCCGAGATGCTAGCTGACTTGGACGGAGAAATCTCTCAACGGGCTCTCTGGTTCAGGACTTGTCTTGATCGTTTTATCATCGGAAGAGCACGAGTCCTAATCAGACCCGACGAAGTTAGAGAAGAAGATGGATCATTGGGATTCGATAACAGCATATTCTGCTTCGAGTTGACAAGGAAGGCGTTAGAAACAGCCATAGGCAATCAGAACACAAAATTAGAAAACGAAAGAACAGAAACCATCGTAAACTTGCCATCAACAGATCAGCACCCATGAAGATAGGTTTCTTAAAAGGTCCCATACCTTGCCATGGATCCGAAACAGATCAAGTCCGATCTTTCCAGAATTGAAGGAGACACGACACTCTCCCGATAGCAACCTAAGGACGAGGAGCCGTACAGTGAGAGTTACGGGGATAGAAGATGGAAAGCAAACGACACTTCGACACCTTTTGTTTTATGGGTCAAACCTAAATGCTTCCAGCGCTCTCTTAATTTGGGCCGGCCTATTATAAGGTTTTATAAGTTAGTAAAATCGAAAAATCAAGAGATGACAGGTGGCGTGATTTGCCCCCTCCTTCTTGATGATGTGGAGGCCTAAGGAGAGAGACAAGCCAACTTTATTATATAAGATACAAATACATACGTTTGAAAAAACTTACGAAATTGCAAATATAAATGAAAATCCCTTTGTGAAATTTAAAATTATTAAATTTTACAAAATACTTCTCTACATAAATTTCTAAATCAGTTAGAATAAATAAACAAGTAGCATTTTCGCTGAACAAGAAAACACACAGATTTTTGAAAAGAACTTGGCAAAGCACATTTATGAAAGTTTCATTACAATCCACATTGCAAGTTTTAATATTACCGAAATAGATTGAATGGAGAAAGCTAAAAAGAGGAATAAAAAAATATTATAAGTTGGTATATTAATAGAAACATCAAATTAGCCGTAGACTAGTTCCAATATCCACAAACCATTCTCTTCCTAAAACCAATCTCCCATTTCAGGATTCACATTTTCAGATATATAAAGAACACACAAAAATAAAACTTATTTTCCTTTTCAAACTTGTCATTTGCAATCTTGGATGTTGGATTCTGATGATGAATGCTATAGCTTTTCTTGGAAACTCAACGATGAGACCCTCAAAATGCCTTCTCCGTGCCTTCACAAGACTATCTCCATCTAGAGACACCGCGTTTCAATCACATCATTCCCGCTGCATAAACCAAAACATCAACAATCAAGATCCATATAGAATCACCAAATTGAGAAATGTTGTACAGTTTTGTACTAACAGGCCAAGTTCTGTTACAACTCAGGTTGCTTCTGAGGCAAGAAACCTCTCTGCTTCCAGGACATGCACAAAGGATCCGACATTGGATAAAATAATAGCCAAGAACGGCTTAAATGTGAAGCCATTAACCGTTGAGAGGCTAGAAGAAGATGAGAAAGATGAAGAGGTTGTCAATGGAGATGTCAGAAACATAGATAAGGACGGTCTGGAGAATGTCAGAAGAAAAGAAATCGAGGAGGAAGCTTGGAGGTTGCTGAGACAATCAGTAGTGACATACTGTGATTCTCCTGTAGGAACCATGGCTGCTAATGATCCAACCGATACAGCACCTTTAAACTATGATCAGGTCTTTGTTAGGGACTTTGTACCTTCGGCTCTTGCTTTCTTGATGAAGGGAGAAGGCGAGATTGTTCGTAACTTCCTTCTTTACACGTTGCAGCTGCAGGTATGAATACATTCTCTCAATGTTATACTGACATCAAAGAGTTTGCATTCATGACATAGAACCTTAGGGTATTAAAACAACACTATTTTAGTGTAATTTCAACACTACAAACATATTATTCTCCAACTACAACCCCAACTCTCATAATAAAAAGCTATTTTCATTATTATATTATATTTTTGTTATTATTTAATATTTACAATATAAATAATAATAACTTTTTAGTATTTACTATATAATTATTATTATTATGTAATTATATTACATAAAAACAATTTACAATAATTTGTTTCAAAAATCTATTCAGTATATAATAATATTTAAATAATAGATTTAAATAAATTATTTCAGTACATATACTATTTTATTATAAATATTTAATTTACTAATTTATATTTATTTATCTTCTTATTGACACCTTATTTTTTAATGTTTTATAAATAAAAGGGTGAGTAGTGTTTAGTGTAGTGAATAGTATTACACCAACATTTACAATAAAATGGTGTAATTTTTAGTGTTGGGTTGAAGATGTTTTTGTGTGAAAGCCACACAAAATTGAGTTTTAATGTTGGGTATGGATATGATCTTAGTGTTTGTTGTTGTGTTCTGTTTACAGAGTTGGGAGAAAACAGTTGATTGTTATAGTCCAGGACAAGGATTAATGCCTGCGAGTTTCAAAGTCAGAACTTCACCTCTTGAAGAGGACAAGTTTGAAGAGGTTCTTGATCCAGACTTTGGTGAGTCAGCTATAGGTCGTGTTGCTCCTGTTGATTCTGGTCAGTACTTTCGCATAAACAGATCAAGAGACTATTACATTGTGATAGTAGTGCTAGCTAAGAAGAAATAAGTGTTGATTAAATAAATCATCTCAGGTTTATGGTGGATAATACTGTTGAGAGCATATGGGAAGATCACAGGGGACTACTCGTTGCAAGAGAGGGTAGATGTGCAGACAGGGATAAAGATGATTGCAAACTTGTGTTTAGCGGATGGGTTTGATATGTTTCCAACGTTACTAGTCACTGATGGCTCTTGCATGATAGACCGGCGTATGGGTATCCATGGTCATCCTCTTGAGATCCAAGTAACTCCCCAGAACAAGTTGTTTCTTGAATTTTAAAAATCTCAAAACAAGAGAAGTTAACTATGTTTTGTTGCCACAGGCTTTGTTCTATTCTGCTCTACGGTCTTCCCGTGAGATGATAACTATAAATGATAGCTCCAAGAACCTAGTAAGGACCATTAACAACAGGCTAAGCGCAATATCATTTCACATTAGAGAAAACTATTGGGTTGACAAAGGCAAAATCAATGAGATATACCGTTATAAAACAGAAGAGTACTCTACTGATGCAACCAACAAGTTCAACATCTACCCGGACCAGGTTTCTCCGTGGTTAATGGACTGGATTCCTGAAAGCCATAGGTGTGGTTTTCTTGTAGGAAACCTCCAGCCTGCTCACATGGACTTTAGGTTCTTCACTTTGGGAAACCTTTGGTCAATTATTTCTTCTTTGGGAACACCAAGACAGAACCAAGCTATACTAAATTTGATTGAAGAAAAATGGGATGATCTCATTGGACATATGCCACTAAAGATATGCTTCCCTGCTTTGGAGTCTTCAGAGTGGCATATAATCACTGGGAGTGATCCAAAGAACACGTTAGTAAAGTAGCTTATCACTTAAAATGGACTAGACTTCCTTTATGTATTCGTTGCATGTTTTGTAGGCCTTGGTCTTACCATAACGGCGGGTCATGGCCAACACTTCTTTGGCAAGTAAGCATAGATTCTTAGCAATAGCGTAAAACACACGCAACGTATATTCACCAGGACTTTACATTATGTATTTGGATGTTTTCAGTTCACATTGGCATGCATGAAGATGGGTAGACCAGAACTAGCAGAGAAAGCAGTTACATTGGCTGAGAAGAGGCTCCAAGCTGACCGGTGGCCTGAGTACTACGATACAAGATATGGGAAGTTCATCGGAAAAAAGTCCAGGCTTTACCAGACCTGGACAATTGCTGGTTTCTTGACTGCCAAGCAACTATTGCAGAATCCTGAAATGGCATCTTCCTTGTTCTGGGAAGAAGATCTTGAGCTTCTAGAGACTTGCGTTTGCGTTCTAACCAAATCAGGCCGGAAGAGTTGCTCTAGGGCTGCAGCAAAATCTCAGATTCTTATCTAAATTGGTTTTGTTGACGAACTGGATTAAGATGTAAAGTTCATGTTGCAACAAATATCATGTGAGTTTTGTATATAAAAAAATAGTGGTTGACACTTGACACTAGTAGTACTTTTCAACAATTACTAAAAGAAAAGTACTATATTGTCTGGTAATGTTATACATGTTAACCAAAGTAATAGTAAATAACAATTTTGACTGTATAGAAGCTGGTATATTGTATTAGTTAAAAAAATATTTTGCTCTTAAACCCTAATTGGTTTGGCCGGCTGCGTCTGGGGTCCAATGTTAAGTGTTAAGCAAAGAGACAAATATAAGATCATGCCCACAAGTTCTGATGGGTCGATTTTTAAGGGTCAACGTGTATGTATACATTGAGAATGACACTTTATATGCCGATGCTATAAGAAAATGACCACTCCTTCATAACCTAGGGGACATTTTTTGTAGATTGTGGGATCCCAAATATGGCAAAATTTTCAAGGATATACTGAGTTTTGTGGTTACAAGATTAGCCACCGTAAAAAAGGTTAATTAATGGTAAAGTCCCATGTTAATAAAACATTCTAAATAAGGATTAGCCAGGTTCTAATCCAAGATGCTACGAGGATATAGTTATACAAATAAATAAATAAATAAAGGGTAAATAAATCAAGGGACTAGGAGGTGAGAAAGTGGTGGGTGGTCCTTGAGCCTTAAAGGAAACAAAGAAGACATCTCATACTTGACCCCAATTATTATGCCACCTTCTCTCTCACGTCTCCATCCGTTTTCGTTGTCATCTCTTTGTTTTCTTGAGGCTTTACTCTTCAGACGTGTCACCTTTTCAATGGCCAAAAAATATCTCATCTTTCAATTGTTTTTTGTAATCCGTGATCTATATTCTTGGTTTTTACCTATTAGACTTTTTTTTTAAATCGTGGATCGATCAACATAACCATGTTGATCTAGGACAACTTACAAGTAATATCGTTATTATGGTCCTAATTAATAGGCTAGTAAACTGGATCCTCATTGCATATCATATAGTATTATAGGTATTTTACATAACACCATAACTCAAGGTTAATGGTTGACAACTTGACATGCAAACAACTGGACAGGTTTGTGATTCAATCTTGATTGGATGTACTTTTAGCAAGTTTAGTTATTGTCCTTTTTTTTGGGCAACTGATTTAGTTATTATCTTATAGATCGTATTTTACAAAATGCTTCTGAAATTTAGTTGTTGTAACCGATTATACACGTTGCCTACACACAAAAAAAGTCATAGTCCTGCATAGCTAACGTAAACGTAATCATGTTCTTTAATTTTTCAAACATTTGTACTTAAGTTCATATCATCAAGACTGAAGTAATCTCTCCAATCAGCTGAAATAACCACGTTCAGACAATAAACCGATTGGCTTTGGTCTCTACTTATTGTATAATTCAAATCTACTTATAACAAAATATACATATATGTAAGGACAAAGTATGATATATGCACTCATTTTGTTTCACAAAGTTGTTTAGATGTAGGGCACACGAAAGTCTATTTTAACTTATTATCATTTTATTATATGAATTTTTTAAAAGCTATAAAGAGAAAACAAAAAACTGTTCGAGAAGAAACCAATTTCAGATAAAGAGGTCTCTCACATGCGACCCACTTTGAACAAAAGAGTCGGACCGTAGGGTCTGCATGCACATGCCTTCTCGTATATATTTATACTTCATTTTAATTTCATTTTTGGCATATAGCTTATAAATATTGAATTTAGTTTTCTTAAAATATAAATTCAAATCTGTGCTGGATGAATGGGCCCGAAATTAGATACATACTTTGTCCTTTACGTATATAAAATATTTATATCGCTTTTTTTCAAGAAAAAATATTTATATCCTGATCTAATGTGGATTAGTTAACTGGTCGAACCTAGAACTTGAAGAGTACTGAATTCTCATCCTCGAATTCAAATATTCGATGGAAAGCGTTTAAACACTAAATATTAACTAGATTTTTTTTTTGCTAAATATTAATTATAAAGTTGCCATGAAGATTAGCATTGAGCCATTTATGGTGTCCAAATTTCATTTTTAAGCAAATACTTACAACTCACAAAAGTATGAAATGACATCGAAACAGTTTGAACAACAACAAAAATACGCAATATTTTCGTCCAATTCGTGATGATTTTTGAAATTTTTCCCCATTGCAAACACTTGATTAAATACATTATCAAACACTCGGATTATAAATGCGTAAAAGAATAACCAAAACAAATAATACACACCAACGGCTCATGCAATCGGCTATAAAGCTGAGCCGAGTTTAACGGACGGCTGAAACTCAGACAGAATCTTCGTTAGAGCCGTCATGGCTCGGACTTGCATTTCCAGCGCCGCTATGTAATCCGCCGTCTCGTCTAAAAGCTCCGGTAACGCCGTTCTCCGGCAACCCGGCACCAACCCACCTAACGCCCGGACACGATATCCCACCACCGACAACTTCCTCCTCCTCCCTCCACCTCCCCTGACCCCCGAAGCCGGCTTTGTATGCTTGTGCCGGCGCAGACTCCTCCCGAACCGGCTCACCAATATGGCTCTGCTCCACCGAGTCGTTCCACGAGCCGTAGCCGCGAGCACTTTGTCGGCCGTGTCCCGAACCGTTGTGCTTCGCCGAGAACGCCGGAGAGCATCGTAGAGTCTTAAGGAATAAGCCTTCTGCGCTGCCTTGGCTCTCCATCTCTGACTAAAATGTCTCGCCGGAGCTTCTGAACATCTTCTTGATCGACGAAGAGCCTCCAAAAGCTTTGGAGCGAAAACTCTCTGCCCTCCTCTTTGCAGTCTCCGGCCAAAAGGGATTGTTTCAGTCCCTTCTACCTCCGACGACGACGTTGAATGATTCATTCTTTAGCGTTATTCAAGAAGTTTGATATTATTGAATCTTCTGAGGAACAAGTCGAGCTCTTTCTTATTTCTTGATATAATAATTCAGTCATTGGAGGAATCTATATATATAAACATTTGGGAGAGGCCACTTCTAATGCAATGATTTTCTAGCATATTTATTTGTTTATTTTCTTGTCTTTTGCGAATTAAATACCATATTTTAGATCTCTTTTCTTGAATAATTGTACCTCTAAATTCACATTGGCCAATTATGATTGACCCGGTGAATGCAAAAAAAAAAATCAGTTTCCTAAAATTATATTGTTTTTAAAGTTGAAGATATAAATAAGGAATAAAATATCTTCATTTTATTTGACGGGAACAAAAATAGCTATCTTCATTTTTATATTTTAATATACATTTTACACATATACTACAAATTAAGCTTTTTACATGTCTATTTATGATGGTGAGCGGCGTAAAATATGTGCTATGACGTGTATTTATTTGATTTGTAGATTTTTGGTAACAAAAAGAACAAAATTGCGATAGGAATTTGATGTAATAAGTGGAGGCTAATGATTGGTGGCAATATAACCAATGGAGTAGATAGAAGAACACATAGCTATCAAACAAAATTTAACATAAAGAAACAAAAAATTAATGTCCATTTTTAAACAATGAACATAAGAAACCATAAGAAAAGGAGAAGATGCATGTGATGGTGTTTTCTTTCATGACCTCCTCACTTTAGGCTTAGTATTGTGGCTATTTATCATCCACAATTTTCTCTCACGATTTTTCTATATTCCAATTTGATTTTTTTTCATTGTTTGGTGTTTTATGAAACATATAACATGTTCTTTATACTTTTCCTCCATTAATGAAAATAACTATTTAATCATGTTGATCTTTTCGAAAAGCATTAAATTTAAGTTTTGGATTCCTCTTGTCAATCATCAGTCTATAAGTAGAAAGAAAATTGTATATATATAAAAAAAAAAAGAAAAAAAAAGAAAATTGTATATATATGAATACCAAATAACAATATATATTTCTCAAAATGTATAGTTTACATCTGATATGTGGAAATTACTCAAGCTGTTAAATAATTAAAATCATAAATTAAAATTAAGAAACAAAAGTATCTAATTTGCAAAGTAAATGTGGGGTTTCTAGCTATAAACGTGAGTCATGACAGAGAGATTGGCCTCCTTGCGTCAGACACGCTTCGATATCTTCTTCTTAATTTTTCCCTTTTTCCTTTGTTTATTATTCCCAAATCAAATGATTAGTAGTTATCCTCATTGATTCTTTGTTATCCCCATCCAAGACAATAATACTAATAATAATGACAATGATTTGCTTCATGACAAAAATACTGTTCCTCCCTTAATGATTTTTATTTGTTAAGACAATGTATATACGCACATCTGATATCTTCTCCATTCCATTTTAAACTAGCTGTTTTAGAAAAAAAAATATTTTATACAAATAAATGTTTTATATTCACTATGCAGAAATTTTAAACTCTTAAAAAAAACTAATTAAATGACAATTGGTTAAAAATATCAGAAATTGGTCACTACAAAAATAATACATTTATAATAGCAGCAATTTAATCTGTTTTTTTCTAAATAAGTGAAAATATTAAAAATCTACTTTTAAAAAACAGAGGTAGTAGTAATCTTTTTGTCAACGATTATATTAAAGCAGGATGCTTAGAACTAGACTAGAATATTTGCTTAGTTGTTTTATCAGACCCGTTTACAGTATATGGTTACTTGAAAGCAAATGCGTCAACATAAAGCCCAAACATAATTATTTTCCCATTTTTAAGGCCCAAACTCTACCCGGTCCGGTTTGGTTCAAACAAAAACGACGTCGTCTCTATCTTTCCACTTTTGGATTTTCCCTTATTTTTTCCATTTTCTATTTTAAATACCTTTCAAGGGGTTTATGAAGGGCTTTGACACCCTGTCTTCTTCTTCTCCCGTCTTCAGACACAACTCGTACGGTTTCTTGTCTCTCAGGGCAAAACCCTAACCCTAATTTCCCGTCATGCTGAAGCTCCTCTCTTCAACCGCTCACACCATCCATCACGCGAACCCGTCTCCTCGGGTCGGGTCAAACCCAATTAAGACTCCACTCTTCAATGCACTGAGTCAGCTAACCGGATGGAACCGGAGCTCCCAAGAGTTGAGTCGTCGCGCTTTCTGCTCTAACCAAAGTGACGCCGCCGCCGATCCCAAGTCAGATGCGTCGAATCCCGAAGCTTCCGACACGAAATCGTCCTCTGCGGTTGTTGTCTCAACGACCACTACTAGCCTCGACGATTATCAAACGGTTTGTATTTTTTTTTTTTTCTTAAAGTTTATGAAACTTTAAGAGTTTTGTGATAATGGGTTTTGTTGAAAATGCATTTGCTTATGCTTTAGATTTAGTCAGATCATATAGAGAATGCAATTCAATTAGCAAAAAAGATGCAAAGGTAGAACCTTTAATAGTTTTGTGATCATGGGTTTGTTGAAATGCATTTTCATATGCTTTAGATTTAGTCAGATCATATAGAGAATGCAATTCAATTACCAAAAGGAGGTAAAGGTGGAACCTTTAATAGCTTTTGTGTTGTTTAACTACAGGTTATAGCATTGCCGTTGCCCAAGAAGCCTCTCTTTCCTGGGTTTTACATGCCAATCTATGTCAAGGTATGTTGTTACGGAGATTTTTTTTGGGGATATAAACATTTCTTAAGAACTTTAATTTTAAATTTTAAAAAATTCATACGGTTGTGTCTTGATCCGACCATGTTTTGCTGTCCACTAGGTTGGACTGTCTTTGATGTTTATTGTCTCTGCTTTGTGTGTGTGTGTAGGATCGTAAATTAATTGAAGCTTTACAAGAGAGCATGAGGAGACAAACTCCATACGCAGGGGCTTTCCTTTTGAAGGATGACGAGGCTTCAGCTGATTCATCTTCTTCCTCTACTACCTGTGAGACAGAGAATGTTCTAGAGAAGTTTAAAGGCAAAGAGTTGCTCAACCGTATGCACGAAGTTGGCACACTTGCTCAGGTACCCTTCTCTTGATGCTGCACGTTTAGTCTCTGTTTGAAAATGACTTTAACCAATTGCTAATTTTTTTTAGATTTCAAGTATCCAAGGTGAGCAAGTCATACTCATTGGTCGCAGACGTCTTCGTATAACAGATATGGTAAGTTAATCTTATTGCTGTGTATAGACTTGTGTTATTGACAAAACAATGTGATTTGTGTTTTTGTTACAGGTGAGTGAAGATCCTCTATCAGTCAAAGTTGAACATATAAAGGTGTGTGTTTCTGTTTCTTCCCTTTCCTTTTTGTTATACAAGACATGTGGTTTCTGTTTCCTTTTGAAAATTTATGAGTCTTTGTTATGTGTGTGCCTTTGTTGTTTCTCCTGCAGAACAAGGCGTATGATAAGGACGATGATGTCATCAAGGCAACATACTTTGAAGTTATGTCGACACTTAGGGATGTCTTAAAGACAACTTCACTATGGAGAGATCAAGTTCGGACTTATACTCAGGCATGCTCTCTTCATATTTTGCACTGCTTGTGATTGCATAATATGTCAAAATGATCAGTATCTTAGTAGATTTTTTTTTTCAATTTATGCAGCATATAGGTGACTTCAATTATCAACATTTAGCCGATTTTGGAGCTGGGATCTCTGGCGCTAACAAACATGAAAATCAGGGAGTTCTTGAAGAACTGGATGTAAGTAAACCAGTGTTATAAAAACTGGTATTCGGACCTAAACAAAATGATTTTTTAAAAAAAAAAATCGAATCTAGGCACTCAAAATATCGATTTTTTGAACCATAAGTCTATTAATTTTAAGTGTTGAATCTGAGATTACTTCAAAAAGGATGATATTTTTTCACTATTAGTCAGCTTCTCATATTGGTTTGTTCCATCCAGGTCCATAAACGTCTGGAGTTGACGCTAGATTTGCTGAAAAAAGAAGTGGAAGTTAACAAGATTCAGGTACTTCATCATGCCTTCACTTTCCATATTTCTTTTTTTTGTAAATGGTTGTTTTAATCTAACAATGAATACCTCATCATCACTTATGATTTTAGGCATCCATAGCAAAAACTGTTGAAGAAAAATTTAGTGGTGAGCGACGACAAATCGTGCTAAAGGAGCAACTAAAGGCTATAAAAAAGGTTTATTCATCTCAGCCTCTCAAATCATGTCTGCTCTATAGTATCATTGGTTGATACGTATCGTGTGTTACAAATGCAGGAGCTTGGGGTGGAGACAGATGGCAAATCTGCATTTTCTGGTTAGTACTACCAGTAGTACATTAATAGAGAGATTCAACTTTTCAGATGTTGATAAAGTCTTAATTCTTTTCTGCAGAGAAGTTTAAGGAAAGGATTGAAGTTAATAAAGACAAGATACCAAAACATGTATTAAAAGTCATAGAAGAAAATCTTACAAAACTGCAGCTTTTAGAACCAACTTCAAGCGAGTTTGATGTGACGCTTAACTACCTTGATTGGTTGACCGTGCTGCCGTGGGGAAACATCAGGTTTTGCTATTGTGTAATTGGTTTCTTTTCCTGTTTGCATTGATTGAGAAGCCTCAGTTATAATACTCATATTAAACTTGGTTTGCAGTGATGAGAATTTTGATGTCTTAAGAGCAGAAAAGATTCTTAACGAGGATCATTATGGTTTATCTGATGTGAAAGAGAGAATACTAGAGTTTATTGCTGTGGGAAGTCTCAGAGGCACTTCTCAAGGTCTTTCTAGTTTCACTCTTCTTTACTGAAAAGACTTTTTAAGTTATGAAACTGAAAGTTTGTTAAAATGTGTCAACAGGGAAGATCATCTGTCTCTCAGGGCCACCTGGAGTAGGAAAAACTAGCATAGGCCGTTCTATAGCACGTGCGCTTGACCGCAAGTTCTTCCGGTTCTCTGTTGGTGGACTATCTGATGTTGCCGAGATTAATGTAATACTACATGTCAAAGCTTTAATGTTTCAAAATCTGTTAAGCATAGATTTTAAAATCATATGTTCTCTACTGTGTTTAGGGACATCGTCGAACATACATTGGTGCCATGCCTGGAAAGTTAGTCCAGTGTCTAAAGACTGTGGGAACAGAGAATCCTATCATTCTGATCGATGAGATTGATAAGGTAAGTCTTTTAGTATTTGAATTGGTTAGAGATACATTGGTTAATGTTTGTCCATTGTTTCTTTGTCAGCTTGGAAAGGGACACTCTGGTGATCCAGCCAGTGCGTTGTTGGAGGTTATGGATCCAGAGCAGAATGCAAATTTTAGAGATCACTATCTTGATGTTACTATTGACTTATCCAAGGTTTGTTACCAATACTATATTATACTTCTTTCATATGCAATACTACATTATTGGCAGTACTGTGTTTGACTTTTTTTTTGCAGGTTTTATTTGTGTGCACAGCAAATGTGATAGATACGATTCCGAAACCACTGCTAGATAGAATGGAGGTGATTAGTCTAGCAGGGTATATCACTGATGAGAAGTTGCATATTGCTAGAGACTTTTTGGTTAAAAACACATGCAGAGACTGTGGCATCAAGCCTGAACAGGTCCTCACTCTCTTAACAATTGCTGTTCTTTAGTTTCTTTTCCTTCATTATTTGAATGTGTTCTTGTTGTGAGAGATTTTCTCAAGATCTTTGTAATCCTGCCAGGTTGGTGTGAGCGATGCAGCTCTTCTTTCTTTGATTGAAAATTACTGCAGAGAAGCTGGAGTTAGAAGTCTCCACAAGAACATTGAGAAGATCTACCGTAAGGTATATTCACAAGAATTTTACATTCCAAACTGTTGGACTCGGCCGGTTTTAGAGATTTAGGAACTGTTCGGTTATTTACAAAATTCGGTTAGGTTTTGGTTCAGTTATTTTAGTTTTCGGATCGGTTTTGGTTATTTTGGTTCAGATAAATGTGCTTAGGCCTAGTTGTTTACTTGAATCTAACACCATTTGATTTCTTTGGCAGATTGCACTTAAACTAGTACGCCAAAGAGCATCCACGGTAGTGCCTGCAGTTTCTGTTGATGTTACTGACACTGAAGATACTAAACCTTTGGCCAAGACCTCTGCAGAAGTATCCACTGTGTTGACAGATGAGTCAGCAACAAAGACCGAGCAGAGTGAAGTGGTAGCTGAAAAGGTTATGATTGAAGAATCAAACCTTGCTGATTACTTAGGCAAACCGGTTTTCCACTCAGACAAGATCTATGAAAAGACACCAGTAGGGGTTGTAATGGGTCTAGCCTGGACATCCATGGGTGGCTCAACGCTATACATAGAGACAACCTTCGTGGAAGAAGTAGAACGCAAAGGCCGTCTTCGTATAACAGGCCAACTCGGGAGTGTGATGAAAGAAAGCGCACAGATAGCTCACACAGTCGCCAGAAGAATCATGCTGGAGAAAGAACCTGATAACCTCTTCTTGGCGAACTCAAAGCTTCATCTACACGTTCCAGAAGGAGCCACGCCAAAAGACGGTCCAAGCGCAGGATGCACAATGATCACTTCGTTGCTTTCACTTGCTATGAAGAAGCCTGTAAGGAAGGATCTTGCAATGACGGGAGAAGTCACTCTCACCGGTAGAATACTTCCAATAGGCGGCGTAAGTCACACGCTACATTTATAGCTTTCTCAGTTTCTGTTAAGTTGATAAATGATTGCTTAAACATCTCACAGGTTAAGGAGAAGACTATAGCTGCGAGAAGGTGTCAAGTGAAGATGATAATCTTTCCGGAGGCTAACCGTAAAGATTTTGATGAGCTTCCAGAAAACGTGAAAGAAGGGCTTGATGTTCACTTTGTCGATGAGTATGAGCAGATTTTCGAGCTAGCCTTTGGGTATGACCATTAGAAGAAGAAATTTGAGAAGTCTCCCTCACTTGAGATCTTCCTAGTTGTTGTTGTTGCCAACTACACTTAAAAGAAAAAACTCATCATTTAATAATATTAATTTACAAAATTTTTTTATATATTTTAAATATATTTAAATATAAATAAAAAGATAATTGTTTTCTTGACAAAATGATAAGTTTTGATTTATATTTTAATTAGATTATTTTTTTGTATTTAAGATGTATTGTTGAATAAATTTATTTTTAGAAATTATCTGATAAATAATATAAAATATTTAAAGTGTCAGTGAAAACATATATATTGATGAATTTAAATAGAAAAGAAATAATACAATGTTTTATTATATTTCTATAAATTATACATTTTAATTACCAGTTTATGACTATAATGGGTTTATATATTTATATAAAAAATCAAAATTATCTCATATTTTATCGTTTTATCGGATAAAACAGAAGTCAATTGACAATTCTGTGATTAACATGTGTTCTACATTTGTATTAATGTATGATAAACTCTTTTTCATGGTAAATGAGCATCTTTCAATTGTTTTTATCAATTAATTTAATAAAACTTCATAATACTCCCTAAATCGAAGGAATAACCACTATAAAATTATTATTTTCTTGATAAACGGAGACGACAAAGGCTCCAAACCTCTTTGAACATCATCATATGTTAGTGCAGGATTCAACTAGGCATTAAAACAATATTGTCATATTTTTTGAAATTTTCTCAAATCTATGGGCTCACCCCTAAAAAAATATTGAGTTTTTGGTAAATACTTTATATACTGAAGCCTATAATCTTTAGTGTTGTTTTAAAATTTCTACCATATTCTACATTTGTATTAATGTATGCTAAACTATTTTTCATGGTAAATGAGCATCGTTCAATTGTTTTTATCAATTAATTTAGTAAAACTTCATAATACCCCCAAAATTTATGGAATAACCACTATAAAATTATTATTTTCTTGATAAACGGAGAGCACAAAGGCTCCAAACCTCTTTGAACATCATCATATGTTAGTGCAGGATGCAACTAGGCATTAAAACAATACTGTCATATTTTTTGAAATTTTCTCAAAATCTATGGGCTAACAACCTCTACAAAAATATTGAGTTTTTGGTAAATACTTGATATACTGAAGCCTATAATCTTTAGTGTTGTTTTAAAATTTCTACCATATTCTACATTTGTATTAATGTATGCTAAACTATTTTTCATGGTAAATGAGCATCGTTCAATTGTTTTTATCAATTAATTTAGTAAAACTTCATAATACCTCCCAAATCGATGGAATAACCACTATAGAATCATTATTTTCTTGATAAACAGAGAGCACAAAGGCTCCAAACCTCTTTGAACATCATCATATGTTAGTGCATGATGCAACTAGGCATTAAAGCAATATTTTCATATTTTTTGAAATTTTCTCAAAATCTATGGGCTAACCCCTACAAAAATATTGAGTTTTTGGTAAATACTTTATATACTGAAGCCTATAATCTTTAGTGTTGTTTTAAAATTTCTACCATATTCTCATTTGTATTAATGTATGCTAAACTATTTTTCATGGTAAATGAGCATCGTTCAATTGTTTTTATCAATTAATTTTGTAAAACTTCATAATACCCCCTAAATCGATGGAATAACCACTATAAAATTATTATTTTCTTGATAAACGGAGAGCACAAAGGCTCCAAACCTCTTTGAACATCATCATATGTTAGTGCAGGATGCAACTAGGCATTAAAGCAATATTGTCATATTTTTTGAAATTTTCTCAAAATCTATGGGCTAACCCCTACAAAAATATTTAGTTTTTGGTAAATACTTTATATACTGAAGCCTATAATCTTTAGTGTTGTTTTAAAATTTCTACCATATTCTACATTTGTATTAATGTATGCTAAACTCTTTTTCATGGTAAATGAGCATCTTTCAATTGTTTTTATCAAATAATTTAATAAAACTTCATAATGCCCCCTAAATCGATGGAATAACCACTACAAAATTATTATTTTCTTGATAAACGGAGACGACAAAGGCTCCAAACCTCTTTGAACATCATCATATGTTAGTGCAGGATGCAACTAGGCATTAAAAAATATTGTCATATTTTTTGAAATTTTCTCAAAATCTATGGGCTAACAACCCCTACAAAAATATTGAGTTTTTGGTAAATACTTTATATACTGAAGCCTATAATCTTTAGTGTTGTTTTAAAATTTCTACCATATTCTACATTTGTATTAATGTATGCGAAACTATTTTTCATGGTAAATGAGCATCGTTCAATTGTTTTTATCAATTAATTTAGTAAAACTTCATAATACCCCCTAAATCGATGGAATAACCACTATAAAATTATTATTTTCTTGATAAACGGAGAGCACAAAGGCTCCAAACCTCTTTGAACATCATCATATGTTAGTGCAGGATGCAACTAGGCATTAAAACAATATTTTCATATTTTTTGAAATTTTCTCAAAATCTATGGGCTAACCCCCCTACAAAAATCTTGAGTTTTTGGTAAATACTTTATATACTGAAGCCTATAATCTTTAGTGTTGTTTTAAAATTTCTACCATATTTCTACATTTGTATTAATGTATGCTAAACTATTTTTCATGGTAAATGAGCATCGTTCAATTTTTTTTATCAATTAATTTAGTAAAACTTCATAATACTCCCTAAATCGATGGAATAACCACTATAAAATTATTATTTTCTTGATAAACGGAGAGCACAAAGGCTCCAAACCTCTTTGAACATCATCATATATTAGTGCAGGATGCAACTAGGCATTAAAACAATATTGTCTAATTTTTTGAAATTTTCTCAAAATCTATGCGCTAACCCCTACAAAAATATTGAGTTTTTGGTAAATACTTTATATACTGAAGCCTATAATCTTTAGTGTTGTTTTAAAATTTCTACTATATTCTACATTTGTATGAATGTATGCTAAACTCTTTTTCATGGTAAATGAGCATATTTCAATTGTTTTTATCAAATAATTTAATAAAACTTCATAATACTCCCTAAATCGATGGAATAACCACTATAAAATTATTATTTTCTTGATAAACGGAGACAACAAAGCTCCAAACCTTTTTGAACATCATCATATGTTAGTGCAGGATGCAACTAGGCATTAAAACAATATTTTCATATTTTTTGAAATTTTCTCAAAATCTATGGGCAAACCCCTACAAAAATATTGAGTTTTTCGTAAATACTTTATATACTGAAGCCTATAATCTTTAGTGTTGTTTTAAAATTTCTACCATATTCTACATTTGTATTAATGTATGTTAAAGTATTTTTCATGGTAAATGAGCATCATTCAATTGTTTTTATCAATTAATTTAGTAAAACTTCATAATACCCCCTAAATCGATGGAATAACCACTATAATATTATTATTTTCTTGATAAACGGAGAGCACAAGGGCTCCAAACCTCTTTGAACATCATCATATGTTAGTGCAGGATGCAACTAGGCATTAAAACAATATTGTCATATTTTTTGAAATTTTCTCAAAATCTATGGGCTAACAACCCCTACAAAAATATTGAGTTTTTGGTAAATACTTTATATACTGAAGCCTATAATCTTTAGTGTTGTTTTAAAATTTCTACCATATTCTACATTTGTATTAATGTATTCGAAATTCTTTTTCATGGTAAATGAGCATCGTTCAATTGTTTTTATCAATTAATTTAGTAAAACTTCATAATACCCCCTAAATCGATGGAATAACCACTATAAAATTATTATTTTCTTGATAAACGGGGAGCACAAAGGCTCCAAACCTCTTTGAACATCATCATAAGTTAGTGCAGGATGCAACTAGACATTAATAAAATATTGTCATATTTTTTGAAATTTTCTCAAAATCTATAGGCTAACCCCAACAAAAATATTGAGTTTTTGGTAAATACTTTATATACTGAAGCCTATAATCTTTAGTGTTGTTTTAAAATTTCTACCATATTCTACATTTGTATTAATTGTATGCTAATCTCTTTTTCATGGTAAATGAGCACCTTTCAATTGTTTTGATCAAATAATTTAATAAATCTTCATAATACTCCCTAAATCGATGGAATAACCACTATAAAATTATTATTTTCTTGATAAACGGAGACGACAAAGGCTCCAAACCTCTTTGAACATCATCATATGTTAGTGCAGGATGCAACTAGGCATTAAAACAATATTGTCATATTTTTTGAAATTTTCTCAAAATCTAGGGCTAACAACCCCTACAAAAATATTGAGTTTTTGGTAAATACTTTATATACTGAAGCCTATAATCTTTAGTGTTGTTTTAAAATTTCTACCATATTCTACATTTGTATTAATGTATGATAAACTCTTTTTCATGGTAAATGAGCATCGTTCAATTGTTTTTATCAATTAATTTAGTAAAACTTCATAATACCCCCTAAATCGATGGAATAACCACTATAAAATTATTATTTTCTTGATAAACGGAGAGCACAAAGGCTCCAAACCTCTTTGAACATCATCATATGTTAGTGCAGGATGCAACTAGGCATTAAAACAATATTTTCATATTTTTTGAAATTTTCTCAAAATCTATGGGCTAACCCCCTACAAAATATTGAGTTTTTGGTAAATACTTTATATACTGAAGCCTATAATCTTTAGTGTTGTTTTAAAATTTCTACCATATTCTACATTTTATTAATGTATGCTAAACTGTTATTCATGGTAAATGAGCATCGTTCAATTGTTTTTATCAATTAATTTAGTAAAACTTCATAATACCCCCCAAATCGATGGAATAACCACTATAAAATTATTATTTTCTTGATAAACGGAGAGCACAAAGGCTCCAAACCTCTTTGAACATCATCATATGTTAGTGCAGGATGCAACTAGGCATTAAAACAATATTGTCTATTTTTTGAAATTTTCTCAAAATCTATGGGCTAACCCCCTACAAAAATATTGAGTTTTTGGTAAATACTTTATATACTGAAGCCTATAATCTTTAGTGTTGTTTTAAAATTTCTACCATATTCTACATTTGTATTAATGTATGCTAAACTCTTTTTCATGGTAAATGAGCATCTTTCAATTGTTTTTATCAAATAATTTAATAAAACTTCACAATACTCCCTAAATCGATGGAATAACCACTATAAAATTATTATTTTCTTGATAAACAGAGAAGGCAAAGGCTCCAAACCTCTTTTAACATCATCATATGTTAGTGCAGGATGAAACTAGACATTAAAACAATATTGTCATATTTTTTGAAATTTTCTCAAAATCTATGGGCTAACCTCTACAAAAATATTGAGTTTTTGGTAAATACTTTATATACTGAAGCATATAATCTTTAGTGTTGTTTTAAAATTTCTACTATATTCTACATTTGTATGAATGTATGCTAAACTCTTTTTCATGGTAAATGAGCATATTTCAATTGTTTTTATCAAATAATTTAATAAAACTTCATAATACTCCCTAAATCGATGGAATAACCACTATAAAATTATTATTTTCTTGATAAACGGAGACAACAAAGCTCCAAACCTTTTTGAACATCATCATATGTTAGTGCAGGATGCAACTAGGCATTAAAACAATATTGTCATATTTTTTGAAATTTTCTCAAAATCTATGGGCTAACCCCTACAAAAATATTGAGTTTTTGGTAAATACTTTATATACTGAAGCCTATAATCTTTAGTGTTGTTTTAAAATTTCTACCATATTCTACATTTGTATTAATGTATGCTAAACTCTTTTTCATGGTAAATGAGCATCGTTCAATTGTTTTTATCAATTAATTTAGTAAAACTTCATAATACCCCCTAAATCGATGGAATAACCACTATAAAATTATTATTTTCTTGATAAACGGAGACACAAAGGCTCCAAACCTCTTTGAACATCATCATATGTTAGTGCAGGATGCAACTAGGCATTAAAACAATATTGTCATATTTTTTGAAATTTTCTCAAAATCTATGGGCTAACCCCTACAAAAATATTGAGTTTTTGGTAAATACTTTATATACTGAAGCCTATAATCTTTAGTGTTGTTTTAAAATTTCTACCATATTCTACATTTGTATTAATGTATGCTAAACTCTTTTTCATGGTAAATGAGCATCGTTCAATTGTTTTTATCAATTAATTTAGTAAAACTTCATAATACCCCCTAAATCGATGGAATAACCACTATAAAATTATTATTTTCTTGATAAACGGAGAGCACAAAGGCTCCAAACCTCTTTGAACATCATCATATGTTAGTGCAGGATGCAACTAGGCATTAAAACAATATTGTCATATTTTTTGAAATTTTCTCAAAATCTATGGGCTAACCCCTACAAAAATATTGAGTTTTTGGTAAATACTTTATATACTGAAGCCTATAATCTTTAGTGTTGTTTTAAAATTTCTACCATATTCTACATTTGTATTAATGTATGCTAAACTCTTTTTCATGGTAAATGAGCATCGTTCAATTGTTTTTATCAATTAATTTAGTAAAACTTCATAATACCCCCTAAATCGATGGAATAACCACTATAAAATTATTATTTTCTTGATAAACGGAGAGAACAAAGGCTCCAAACCTCTTTGAACATCATCATATGTTAGTGCAGGATGCAACTAGGCATTAAAACAATATTGTCATATTTTTTGAAATTTTCTCAAAATCTATGGGCTAACCCCCTACAAAAATATTGAGTTTTTGGTAAATACTTTATATACTGAAGCCTATAATCTTTAGTGTTGTTTTAAAATTTCTACCATATTCTACATTTGTATTAATGTATGCTAAACTCTTTTTCATGGTAAATGAGCATCGTTCAATTTTTTTATCAATTAATTTAGTAAAACTTCATAATACTCCCTAAATCGATGGAATAACCACTATAAAATTATTATTTTCTTGATAAACGGAGAGCACAAAGGCTCCAAACCTCTTTGAACATCATCATATGTTAGTGCAGGATGCAACTAGGCATTAAAACAATATTGTCATATTTTTTGAAATTTTCTCAAAATCTATGCGCTAACCCCTACAAAAATATTGAGTTTTTGGTAAATACTTTATATACTGAAGCCTATAATCTTTAATGTTGTTTTAAAATTTCTACCATATTCTACATTTGTATTAATGTATGCTAAACTCTTTTTCATGGTAAATGAGCATCTTTCAATTGTTTTTATCAAATAATTTAATAAAACTTCACAATACTCCCTAAATCGATGGAATAACCACTATAAAATTATTATTTTCTTGATAAACAGAGAAGGCAAAGGCTCCAAACCTCTTTTAACATCATCATATGTTAGTGCAGGATGAAACTAGACATTAAAACAATATTGTCATATTTTTTGAAATTTTCTCAAAATCTATGGGCTAACCTCTACAAAAATATTGAGTTTTTGGTAAATACTTTATATACTGAAGCCTATAATCTTTAGTGTTGTTTTAAAATTTCTACCATATTCTACATTTGTATTAATGTATGCTAAACTCTTTTTCATGGTAAATGAGCATCTTTCAATTGTTTTTATCAAATAATTTAATAAAACTTCATAATACTCCCTAAATCGATGGAATAACCACTATAAAATTATTATTTTCTTGATAAACGGAGACAACAAAGCTCCAAACCTTTTTGAACATCATCATATGTTAGTGCAGGATGCAACTAGGCATTAAAACAATATTTTCATATTTTTTGAAATTTTCTCAAAATCTATGGGCTAACCCCTACAAAAATATTGAGTTTTTGGTAAATACTTTATATACTGAAGCCTATAATCTTTAGTGTTGTTTTAAAATTTCTACCATATTCTACATTTGTATTAATGTATGCTAAACTCTTTTTCATGGTAAATGAGCATCGTTCAATTGTTTTTATCAATTAATTTAGTAAAACTTCATAATACCCCTAAATCGATGGAATAACCACTATAAAATTATTATTTTCTTGATAAACGGAGAGCACAAGGGCTCCAAACCTCTTTGAACATCATCATATGTTAGTGCAGGATGCAACTAGGCATTAAAACAATATTGTCATATTTTTTGAAATTTTCTCAAAATCTATGGGCTAACCCCCTACAAAAATATTGAGTTTTTGGTAAATACTTTATATACTGAAGCCTATAATCTTTAGTGTTGTTTTAAAATTTCTACCATATTCTACATTTGTATTAATGTATGCTAAACTCTTTTTCATGGTAAATGAGCATCGTTCAATTGTTTTTATCAATTAATTTAGTAAAACTTCATAATACCCCCTAAATCGATGGAATAACCACTATAAAATTATTATTTTCTTGATAAACGGAGAGCACAAGGCTCCAAACCTCTTTGAACATCATCATATGTTAGTGCAGGATGCAACTAGGCATTAAAACAATATTTCATATTTTTTGAAATTTTCAAAATCTATGGGCTAACCCCTACAAAAATATTGAGTTTTTGGTAAATACTTTATATACTGAAGCCTATAATCTTTAGTGTTGTTTTAAAATTTCTACCATATTCTACATTTGTATTAATGTATGCTAAACTCTTTTTCATGGTAAATGAGCATCGTTCAATTGTTTTTATCAATTAATTTAGTAAAACTTCATAATACCCCCTAAATCGATGGAATAACCACTATAAAATTATTATTTTCTTGATAAACGGAGAGCACAAGGGCTCCAAACCTCTTTGAACATCATCATATGTTAGTGCAGGATGCAACTAGGCATTAAAACAATATTGTCATATTTTTTGAAATTTTCTCAAAATCTATGGGCTAACCCCTACAAAAATATTGAGTTTTTGGTAAATACTTTATATACTGAAGCCTATAATCTTTAGTGTTGTTTTAAAATTTCTACCATATTCTACATTTGTATTAATGTATGCTAAACTCTTTTTCATGGTAAATGAGCATCTTTCAATTGTTTTTATCAATTAATTTAGTAAAACTTCATAATACCCCTAAATCGATGGAATAACCACTATAAAATTATTATTTTCTTGATAAACGGAGAGCACAAAGGCTCCAAACCTCTTTGAACATCATCATATGTTAGTGCAGGATGCAACTAGGCATTAAAACAATATTGTCATATTTTTTGAAATTTTCTCAAAATCTATGGGCTAACCCCTACAAAAATATTGAGTTTTTGGTAAATACTTTATATACTGAAGCCTATAATCTTTAGTGTTGTTTTAAAATTTCTACCATATTCTACATTTGTATTAATGTATGCTAAACTCTTTTTCATGGTAAATGAGCATCGTTCAATTGTTTTTATCAATTAATTTAGTAAAACTTCATAATACCCCCTAAATCGATGGAATAACCACTATAAAATTATTATTTTCTTGATAAACGGAGAGCACAAAGGCTCCAAACCTCTTTGAACATCATCATATGTTAGTGCAGGATGCAACTAGGCATTAAAACAATATTGTCATATTTTTTGAAATTTTCTCAAAATCTATGGGCTAACCCCTACAAAAATATTGAGTTTTTGGTAAATACTTTATATACTGAAGCCTATAATCTTTAGTGTTGTTTTAAAATTTCTACCATATTCTACATTTGTATTAATGTATGCTAAACTCTTTTTCATGGTAAATGAGCATCGTTCAATTTTTTTATCAATTAATTTAGTAAAACTTCATAATACTCCCTAAATCGATGGAATAACCACTATAAAATTATTATTTTCTTGATAAACGGAGAGCACAAAGGCTCCAAACCTCTTTGAACATCATCATATGTTAGTGCAGGATGCAACTAGGCATTAAAACAATATTGTCATATTTTTTGAAATTTTCTCAAAATCTATGGGCTAACCCCTACAAAAATATTGAGTTTTTGGTAAATACTTTATATACTGAAGCCTATAATCTTTAGTGTTGTTTTAAAATTTCTACCATATTCTACATTTGTATTAATGTATGCTAAACTCTTTTTCATGGTAAATGAGCATCGTTCAATTGTTTTTATCAATAATTTAATAAAACTTCATAATACTCCCTAAATCGATGGAATAACCACTATAAAATTATTATTTTCTTGATAAACGGAGACACAAAGGCTCCAAACCTCTTTGAACATCATCATATGTTAGTGCAGGATGCAACTAGGCATTAAAACAATATTGTCATATTTTTTGAAATTTTCTCAAAATCTATGGGCTAACCCCTACAAAAATATTGAGTTTTTGGTAAATACTTTATATACTGAAGCCTATAATCTTTAGTGTTGTTTTAAAATTTCTACCATATTCTACATTTGTATTAATGTATGCTAAACTCTTTTTCATGGTAAATGAGCATCGTTCAATTGTTTTTATCAAATAATTTAATAAAATTTCATAATACTCCCTAAATCGATGGAATAACCACTATAAAATTATTATTTTCTTGATAAACGGAGACAACAAAGGCTCCAAACCTCTTTGAACATCATCATATGTTAGTGCAGGATGCAACTAGGCATTAAAACAATATTGTCATATTTTTTGAAATTTTCTCAAAATCTATGGGCTAACCCCTACAAAAATATTGAGTTTTTGGTAAATACTTTATATACTGAAGCCTATAATCTTTAGTGTTGTTTTAAAATTTCTACCATATTCTACATTTGTATTAATGTATGCTAAACTCTTTTTCATGGTAAATGAGCATCGTTCAATTGTTTTTATCAATTAATTTAGTAAAACTTCATAATACCCCCTAAATCGATGGAATAACCACTATAAAATTATTATTTTCTTGATAAACGGAGCACAAAGGCTCCAAACCTCTTTGAACATCATCATATGTTAGTGCAGGATGCAACTAGGCATTAAAACAATATTGTCATATTTTTTGAAATTTTCTCAAAATCTATGGGCTAACCCCTACAAAATATTGAGTTTTTGGTAAATACTTTATATACTGAAGCCTATAATCTTTAGTGTTGTTTTAAAATTTCTACCATATTCTACATTTGTATTAATGTATGCTAAACTCTTTTTCATGGTAAATGAGCATCGTTCAATTGTTTTTATCAATTAATTTAGTAAAACTTCATAATACCCCCTAAATCGATGGAATAACCACTATAAAATTATTATTTTCTTGATAAACGGAGAGCACAAAGGCTCCAAACCTCTTTGAACATCATCATATGTTAGTGCAGGATGCAACTAGGCATTAAAACAATATTGTCATATTTTTTGAAATTTTCTCAAAATCTATGGGCTAACCCCTACAAAAATATTGAGTTTTTGGTAAATACTTTATATACTGAAGCCTATAATCTTTAGTGTTGTTTTAAAATTTCTACCATATTCTACATTTGTATTAATGTATGCTAAACTCTTTTTCATGGTAAATGAGCATCGTTCAATTGTTTTTATCAATTAATTTAGTAAAACTTCATAATACCCCTAAATCGATGGAATAACCACTATAAAATTATTATTTTCTTGATAAACGGAGAGCACAAAGGCTCCAAACCTCTTTGAACATCATCATATGTTAGTGCAGGATGCAACTAGGCATTAAAAAATATTGTCATATTTTTTGAAATTTTCTCAAATCTATGGGCTAACCCCTACAAAAATATTGAGTTTTTGGTAAATACTTTATATACTGAAGCCTATAATCTTTAGTGTTGTTTTAAAATTTCTACCATATTCTACATTTGTATTAATGTATGCTAAACTCTTTTTCATGGTAAATGAGCATCTTTCAATTGTTTTTATCAATAATTTATAAAACTTCATAATACTACCCTAAATCGATGGAATAACCACTATAAAATTATTATTTTCTTGATAAACGGAGACGACAAAGGCTCCAAACCTCTTTGAACATCATCATATGTTAGTGCAGGATGCAACTAGGCATTAAAACAATATTGTCATATTTTTTGAAATTTTCTCAAAATCTAGGGCTAACCCCTACAAAATATTGAGTTTTTGGTAAATACTTTATATACTGAAGCCTATAATCTTTAGTGTTGTTTTAAAATTTCTACCATATTCTACATTTGTATTAATGTATGCTAAACTATTTTTCATGGTAAATGAGCATCGTTCAATTGTTTTTATCAATTAATTTAGTAAAACTTCATAATACCCCCTAAATCGATGGAATAACCACTATAAAATTATTATTTTCTTGATAAACGGAGAGCACAAAGGCTCCAAACCTCTTTGAACATCATCATATGTTAGTGCAGGATGCAACTAGGCATTAAAACAATATTTTCATATTTTTTGAAATTTTCTCAAAATCTATGGGCTAACCCCTACAAAAATATTGAGTTTTTGGTAAATACTTTATATACTGAAGCCTATAATCTTTAGTGTTGTTTTAAAATTTCTACCATATTCTACATTTGTATTAATGTATGCTAAACTCTTTTTCATGGTAAATGAGCATCGTTCAATTGTTTTTTATCAATTAATTTAGTAAAACTTCATAATACTCCTTAAATCGATGGAATAACCACTATAAAATTATTATTTTCTTGATAAACTGAGAGCACAAAGGCTCCAAACCTCTTTGAACATCATCATATGTTAGTGCAGGATGCAACTAGGCATTAAAACAATATTGTCATATTTTTGAAATTTTCTCAAAATCTATGGGCTAACCCCTACAAAAATATTGAGTTTTTGGTAAATACTTTATATACTGAAGCCTATAATCTTTAGTGTTGTTTTAAAATTTCTACCATATTCTACATTTGTATTAATGTATGCTTAACTCTTTTTCATGGTAAATGAGCATCGTTCAATTGTTTTTATCAATTAATTTAGTAAAACTTCATAATACCCCCAAATCTATCGATGGAATAACCACTATAAAATTATTATTTTCTTGATAAACGGAGAGCACAAAGGCTCCAAACCTCTTTGAACATCATATGTTAGTGCAGGATGCAACTAGGCATTAAAACAATATTGTCATATTTTTTGAAATTTTCTCAAAATCTATGGGCTAACCCCTACAAAAATATTGAGTTTTTGGTAATACTTTATATACTGAAGCCTATAATCTTTAGTGTTGTTTTAAAATTTCTACCATATTTCTACATTTGTATTAATGTATGCTAAACTATTTTTCATGGTAAATGAGCATCGTTCAATTTTTTTTATCAATTAATTTAGTAAAACTTCATAATACTCCCTAAATCGATGGAATAACCACTATAAATTATTATTTTCTTGATAAACGGAGAGCACAAAGGCTCCAAACCTCTTTGAACATCATCATATGTTAGTGCAGGATGCAACTAGGCATTAAAACAATATTGTCATAATTTTTTGAAATTTTCTCAAAATCTATGGGCTAACCCTACAAAAATATTGAGTTTTTGGTAAATACTTTATATACTGAAGCCTATAATCTTTAGTGTTGTTTTAAAATTTCTACCATATTCTACATTTGTATTAATGTATGCTAAACTCTTTTTCATGGTAAATGAGCATCGTTCAATTGTTTTTATCAATTAATTTAAAAACTTCAATAATACCTCCCTAAATCGATGGAATAACCACTATAAAATTATTATTTTCTTGATAAACGAGGCACAAGGCTCCAAACCTCTTTGAACATCATCATATGTTAGTGCAGGATGCAACTAGGCATTAAAACAATATTGTCATATTTTTTGAAATTTTCTCAAAATCTATGGCTGCTACCCCTACAAAATATTGAGTTTTTGGTAAATACTTTATATACTGAAGCCTATAATCTTTAGTGTTGTTTTAAAATTTCTACCATATTCTACATTTGTATTAATGTATGCTAAACTCTTTTTCATGGTAAATGAGCATCTTTCAATGGTTTTTATCAATTAATTTAGTAAAACTTCATAATACTCCTAAATCGATGGAATAACCACTATAAAATTATTATTTTCTTGATAAACGGAGACACAAAGGCTCCAAACCTCTTTGAACATCATCATATGTTAGTGCAGGATGCAACTAGGCATTAAAACAATATTGTCATATTTTTTGAAATTTTCTCAAAATCTATGGGCTAACCCCTACAAAAATATTGAGTTTTTGGTAAATACTTTATATACTGAAGCCTATAATCTTTAGTGTTGTTTTAAAATTTCTACCATATTCTACATTTGTATTAATGTATGCTAAACTCTTTTTCATGGTAAATGAGCATCGTTCAATTGTTTTTATCAATTAATTTAGTAAAACTTCATAATACCCCCTAAATCGATGGAATAACCACTATAAAATTATTATTTTCTTGATAAACGGAGACGACAAAGGCTCCAAACCTCTTTGAACATCATCATATGTTAGTGCAGGATGCAACTAGGCATTAAAACAATATTGTCATATTTTTTGAAATTTTCTCAAAATCTATGGGCTAACCCCTACAAAAATATTGAGTTTTTGGTAAATACTTTATATACTGAAGCCTATAATCTTTAGTGTTGTTTTAAAATTTCTACCATATTCTACATTTGTATTAATGTATGCTAAACTCTTTTTCATGGTAAATGAGCATCGTTCAATTGTTTTTATCAATTAATTTAGTAAAACTTCATAATACCCCCTAAATCGATGGAATAACCACTATAAAATTATTATTTTCTTGATAAACGGAGAGCACAAAGGCTCCAAACCTCTTTGAAACATCATCATATGTTAGTGCAGGATGCAACTAGGCATTAAAAAATATTGTCATATTTTTTGAAATTTTCTCAAAATCTATGGGCTAACCCCTACAAAAATATTGAGTTTTTGGTAAATACTTTATATACTGAAGCCTATAATCTTTAGTGTTGTTTTAAAATTTCTACCATATTCTACATTTGTATTAATGTATGCTAAACTCTTTTTCATGGTAAATGAGCATCTTTCAATTGTTTTTATCAAATAATTTAGTAAACTTCATAATACTCCCTAAATCGATGGAATAACCACTATAAAATTATTATTTTCTTGATAAACGGAGACGACAAAGGCTCCAAACCTCTTTGAACATCATCATATGTTAGTGCAGGATGCAACTAGGCATTAAAACAATATTGTCATATTTTTTGAAATTTTCTCAAAATCTAGGGCTAACCCCTACAAAATATTGAGTTTTTGGTAAATACTTTATATACTGAAGCCTATAATCTTTAGTGTTTTTTTAAAATTTCTACCATATTCTACATTTGTATTAATGTATGCTAAACTCTTTTTCATGGTAAATGAGCATCGTTCAATTGTTTTTATCAATTAATTTAGTAAAACTTCATAATACCCCCTAAATCGATGGAATAACCACTATAAAATTATTATTTTCTTGATAAACGGAGAGCACAAAGGCTCCAAACCTCTTTGAACATCATCATATGTTAGTGCAGGATGCAACTAGGCATTAAAAAATTTGTCATATTTTTTGAAATTTTCTCAAAATCTATGGGCTAACCCCTACAAAAATATTGAGTTTTTGGTAAATACTTTATATACTGAAGCCTATAATCTTTAGTGTTGTTTTAAAATTTCTACCATATTCTACATTTGTATTAATGTATGCTAAACTCTTTTTCATGGTAAATGAGCATCGTTCAATTGTTTTTATCAATTAATTTAGTAAAACTTCATAATAACCCCTAAAATCGATGGAATAACCACTATAAAATTATTATTTTCTTGATAAACGGAGACACAAAGGCTCCAAACCTCTTTGAACATCATCATATGTTAGTGCAGGATGCAACTAGGCATTAAAACAATATTGTCATATTTTTTGAAATTTTCTCAAAATCTATGGGCTAACCCCTACAAAAATATTGAGTTTTTGGTAAATACTTATATACTGAAGCCTATAATCTTTAGTGTTGTTTTAAAATTTCTAACCATATTCTACATTTGTATTAATGTATGCTAACTCTTTTTCATGGTAAATGAGCATCGTTCAATTGTTTTTATCAATTAATTTAGTAAAACTTCATAATACCCCCTAAATCGATGGAATAACCACTATAAAATTATTATTTTCTTGATAAACGGAGAGCACAAAGGCTCCAAACCTCTTTGAACATCATCATATGTTAGTGCAGGATGCAACTAGGCATTAAAACAATATTGTCATATTTTTTGAAATTTTCTCAAATCTATGGGCTAACCACCCTACAAAATATTGAGTTTTTGGTAAATACTTTATATACTGAAGCCTATAATCTTTAGTGTTGTTTTAAAATTTCTACCATATTCTACATTTGTATTAATGTATGCTAAACTCTTTTTCATGGTAAATGAGCATCGTTCAATTTTTTTTATCAATTAATTTAGTAAAACTTCATAATACCCCTAAATCGATGGAATAACCACTATAAAATTATTATTTTCTTGATAAACGGAGACACAAAGGCTCCAAACCTCTTTGAACATCATCATATGTTAGTGCAGGATGCAACTAGGCATTAAAACAATATTGTCATATTTTTTGAAATTTTCTCAAAATCTATGGGCTAACCCCTACAAAATATTGAGTTTTTGGTAAATACTTTATATACTGAAGCCTATAATCTTTAGTGTTGTTTTAAAATTTCTACCATATTCTACATTTGTATTAATGTATGCTAAACTCTTTTTCATGGTAAATGAGCATCGTTCAATTGTTTTTATCAATTAATTTAATAAAACTTCATAATACTCCCTAAATCGATGGAATAACCACTATAAAATTATTATTTTCTTGATAAACGGAAGCACAAAGGCTCCAAACCTCTTTGAACATCATCATATTTAGTGCAGGATGCAACTAGGCATTAAAACAATATTGTCATATTTTTTTGAAATTTTCTCAAAATCTATGGGCTAACCCCTACAAAAATATTGAGTTTTTGGTAAATACTTTATATACTGACTGAAGCCTATAATCTTTAGTGTTTTTTTTAAAATTTCTACCATATTCTACATTGTATTACGTATGCTAACCTCTTTTTCATGGTAAATGAGCATATTTTCAATTGTTTTTTATCAATTAATTTAATAAAAAACTTCATAATACTCCCTAAATCGATGGAATAACCACTATAAAATTATTATTTTCTTGATAAACGGAGACAACAAGCTCCAAACCTCTTTTCATCATATGTTAGTGCAGGATGCAACTAGGCATTAAACAATATTGTCATATTTTTTGAAATTTTCCTCAAAATCTATGGGCTAACCCCTACAAAAATATTGAGTTTA